>NC_056746.1:658744713-658747213 GCF_019279795.1 Protopterus annectens
ACACACACTGAAAACACACACACACAGACACACAGTGAAACACACATACAGACACACAGTGAAACACACATACAGACACACAGTGAAACATACAGACACACACAAATACACACACACAAAGACACACAAACACACACTGCCACACACAGACACAGACACACACAGAAAAGTACAGTTTTGTACCTACCATAAATGTAGATGTTCGAGTGCTAATACAGCTGCAGTCATAACAGATGGGCTCTCCTGCCATCAGGCGGGTCCTCGGTCGGCCGAATTCCAAAGTCTATGTCTGGCGTCGGTTGTCGTCGCTTCCTCCCTGACGTCAGTGCGACAGGGGTATAAAAGAACCAGCCAACGCCATTTTCTTCAGTTTTTCTTGCCCCAGATGTCAGGTGCCCCCAGAAGGAAGGCAAAACATAATTTTATGTAGTAAAGCAAATGCAATATAATCAAAAAACAGTAGCTGCAAGCAAATACACCATAAATGAATACCCCAATGAGGTTGTATGAGGAGGTGTTAGCCATAAGGCCTGTCCCAAAAGGGGAAGGAGGGAGGGAAACCTGGACTGCAGCTGTATTAGCACTTGAACATCTACATTTATGGTAGGTACAAAACTGTACTATGTTCATCGTGCATACATCTGCAGTCATAACAGATGGGTAGAATCCCAAAGCTAATAAAGGGGTGGTAGGCACTAAGAGGAACTAGGTGGAGCCAGGATGCCCTGCAAGACTGCAGTGGCAAAGCCCGCTCTAGTTTTGGAGTATAATGGTAGGTGATAGTGCTTGGAGAAAGTATGTACAGAACTCCAAGTGGCTGCTTCCAAAATATCTTTGGTAGGAACCCCCCTGAGGAAAGCTGCAGAGGTAGCTGTGGCCCTTGTGGAGTGAGATCTGATGCCTGTAGGTACTGTTTTACCATGAAAAGAGTAACAAAGGCGTATGCAGTGGGCTATCCATTTTGAGATTGTCTGTTTGGAAATAGGCTTCCCTTGAGCACCTGTAGCATAGGACACAAAGAGTTGCTCTGATTTACTGAAAGGCTTTGTTCTGTCCAAATAATAACGAAGCTGTCTGTGAATGTCCAAGGAATGTAGTAGCCTCTCCCCTTTGTTTTGTGGATTAGGGTAAAACGTAGGTAAGTGGATAGCCTGATTCAAGGATACCCTGGATATTACCTTTGGCATAAATGAAGGATTGGTTCATAAGGAAACTCTGTCCTGATGGAAAATGATGAAATGCTGCACAGCCATGAGGGCTTGTAGTTCTGAAACCCTGCATGCTGAGGTGATAGCTAGAAGGAAGGCTGTTTTCCATGACAAATATTGCAGATCTGTTGAAGCAGCTGGCTCAGAAGGAGGCAGGGTTAATTTTTCTAGAATGAAATTGAGATCCCAAGCCGATACTGGTTGCTTCCTTGGGGTTTTATATTCTTAGCCCCTCTGAGGAACTGTCTTAAGAGAGGGTGAGAGAATAAGGGAGGATCAGTGTTGAACTCTGCAGAAATGGCTGAGGCATGGATTTTGATGGAGGAGAATGAAAGTCCACTGCTTAGCAGCTCAGCTAGGTACTGTAGTATTTGAGGTAAATTCAGTATTCCAGGATTCTGACCCTTTTTCTGATTCCAGACACAAAACCGCTTCCATTTTATGGAGTAGGCTTTTCTAGTAGAAGGCCTTCTGGCCTCCAAAATGACATCCTGCACCTCCTTAGAGAGTAGGGTCTGTTGTGAATTTAAGGAATCCTCCATGCGGCTAGATTGAGTGTTTTCAGCTGACTGTGAAGAGTTTTGAAGTTGTGCTGAGTCAGTAGAAGAGGCATTAGAGGCAGGATCCGTGGTGGGCAATGCGCCAGGCTCCTCAGGAGTGGGTACCAGTGTTGTCTTGGCCAGTCTGGAGCAATGAGAATCATCTTTGGTCTGTCTGCTCTGACTTTTAATAGAACTTTGGCCAGTAGTGGAAAAGGTGGAAAGGCATAAACCATCATTGTTGACCAACTGAAAGAGAGTGCCCACTTTCCAGGCCTGTGGATGAAAGGTCCTTGAGCAGAATTTTGTCAATTAGTAATTTCTGTGGGTGGCAAAGAGATCTATGTCTGGCCTTCCCCATGCTTGAATTATCATTGTAAAAACTTGAGGATGCAAATTCCATTCGTGTGGATCTGTCATATTTCTGCTCATGCTGTCTGCCAGTGTGTTTTCTTTCCCTGCCAGGAATTGTGCTTGAAGTTGGATTTGCAGTTCCAGAGCCGTGTTCCAAAGGGACATGGCTAGTTTGCACAGGGGATATGAATGAGTTCCTCCCTGTTTGTTTATGTACCACATCACTGTGGTGTTGTCTGTTCTTATCAATAGCTGCCCTGGATGCAGTTGGTCTTTGAAAGCCATAATAGCATTTATTACTGCTAGCATTTCCTTTTGAGTGATGTGTAGGTGCTTTTCTTTTTGTGACCATTTGCCCTGAATGCACCGATCTGTCATGTGCGCCCCCCAGGCGTAGTC
>NC_056746.1:658754713-658764713 GCF_019279795.1 Protopterus annectens
CAGAAGTTCCAACTGTACAAGGTATGGAGGCACAGAGACAAATGGATACCTTTTTAGTGCGATCGAGGGTGAAACTTTTTACTGGTACAGCCAGGACCTAGTCACGACTGGTCCAGGGCAGTAACCGAGGAACTGATGAATGTAGCCATCAGTAAAGCCCTCCCCTTGGACTCTGATCGACAGCATTTGTTACACTGTACTCTATACTACTGTGCTACACCAGGACCTGATAGAGAGTATGAGCAAGAATTGTTTAGAAATCGCATAACTAGATTGGTTTTGTGTACTTTGTACTGGGATACTGAGGGGAACAGTGTAGTTAGCTGTCTGCTAGCTCAAGAATTCCTTGCATTGTATAGATCAAATCGGTTACCACATGTCAGCTTGACAAAGAACAAAAGTGTCAAATGGGCAGACTTAGGAGAAAAAGTAACAAGATGGGAGAAACAGACTGATTTAGAATTATCAGAACAAGGGATACAAAAACAAAAACTGAATTGGTTGACACAGACACATCCAGCTGTACACTTGCAATCTAGCTTAGGACAGCTGATTAGCGTTCTTATTAGAAGAAGAAGAAAAGGCTTTATGTGAGATTCCAACAACTCTTTGGTCAACAGGCAAGTCAGATGTAGGACTTATTCGAACAGCAGGACCAGTTACAATTACCCCAAAGTTGGCTTTTAGACCACAGAAAAGACAATACCCTTTGAGAAAGGATGCAGAAATAGAATTAAGCCTATAATAGCAGCATTACTCAAAGAAGGAGTACTGGTAGAATCTCCTGATTCACCATGTAATACACCCCTATTTCCTGTTAAAAAAGCAAACGGGGAATGGCGGATGGTACAAGATTTACAAGCTGTAAATAATGCAGTAATACTCTAGAGCACCTACGGTGCCAGACCCACATACTTTGTTAAACGATTTAGAACCGCAACAGAAATATTTCTTTGTGGTAGATATTAGCAATGCTTTCTTTTCAATACCTATACATCCTGATAGTCAATATTGGTTTGCATTTACATTTCAGGGTAAAAGGTATACATATACTCGACTACCACAGGGATATTAAGAGAGTCCGACAATATTTGCACAAGAAATGGCTAGCAACCTGGCAGGGTTTACCCCACCAGGAGGTAGTCAAATTCTACTTTACATGATGACATCTTGCTAGCAGCCCCACCCAGCAACAGTGCAGGAGGATACTGTAGCATTATTGAAATTTTTAACAACACAAGGACACAAAGTAAACAAAAGTAAGTTACAACTTTGGAGAAAACAAGTTAGATACTAGGGATATGTAATATCCAATGAAGGTAGAATACTAGATGAGGAAAGAAAAACAGCAATTTTGCAAGCACCCAAACCAACAACCAAGAAAGAAATGATGTCTTTCTTTGGGTACAACTAATTTTTGTCGGAGTTGGATACCAAATTATGCTTTGGAATCTGCTCTACTGACTGACTTGATATATAAGACACCAATGGCAGCACAAGATATCTTACAATGGACACCCGAAGCAGAAACAGATTTCTGCAGGTTGAAGCAGTTGATAGCTTCTTCATTAGTTTTAGGACTTCCAAATTATCACAAACAGTTTTTTCAGACCGTAGATTGTAAGCAAGGATATATGACGTCAGTATTGACGCAACAACATGGGGATAAGCAACGCCCCATAGCCTATTATTCATCACAGTTAGACCCAGTGGCGCGATCTTTGCCTCACTGTGTACAAGCAGTGATTGCAGCTGCAATGGCAGTACAGGCTTCGGCCTCAGTGGTGTTATTCCACCCTCTCACATTGAGAGTGCCTCATGCAGTTGCAATAATTTTACTGCAAGAAAAAGTGGCATACCTTTCCCTCGCTAGACATCTTTCATGTATGACTATACTGCTGAGCCAACCTCATATGACAACTGAACGATGTATGACATTAAATCCATCAACACTACTCCTAACTCCCGCGGATGGCACACCACACAGCTGCCTGCAGGAAATTGAACAGTTAGCTTTACTCTAGACAAGATCTCACAGATATGCCCTTGGATAATGCCGAGGTGACATATTACGTGGACGGCTCATGCAGAAGGGGTCCTACAGGGAAGAATCTGGTAGGGTATGCAGTAGTTACAGACACTGAAATTTTAGAAGCTCAATCCTTACCACACAACTTATCTGCACAAGCAGCAGAATTGATAGCTTTGACGAGGGCATGTACTTTTAGCAAAAAACAAGTGTGTGAACATATATACTGATAGTCAGTATGCTTTTTCTACAGTACATGTATTTGCACAACAATGAAAAAATAGAGGAATGATAACATCCAGTGGAAAACCTATTAATCATGCGCAATTTATTTTGGAGTTATTAGAATCTATTCAGTTACCTACCAAAGTAGCTATTTGTAAATGTGTAGCTCATACAAAACAGCAGGATAAGATTTCAAAGGCACGCACGTAGCCAGATGCAGCTGCAAAGCAAGCAGCCTTAGACTCAGAAACTTTACTTTTGAATGAGGAATTACAACCCTCTGAGATTTTAGATTTAGACATGTTAAAAACAATGCAGATGCTTACTACAAAAGCAGAAAAACAAAAATGGGTAAAACGAGATGCAATTCTTGAGAATGGACTGTACATTTCCAAAGAAAGAAAACCAATATTGCCATCTAACTTATTTAGATATGTAGTTTTGTTGAGCCATGGGCAGTGCCATGTCTCAACAGGGGGGATGGTACAGTTAGTAAACCGAATATTCCAAACATACGGATACACAAACTACACAAAAAAATTTTGTGCAGCTTGTCATACTTGTAACAAGCACCATGCACAAGGAGCATTTAAAACCAAGCAAGGAAGTTTTCCTATACCACCATACCCGTTCCACACTATTTGTATGGATTTCATAGAATTGAATAAATGTGAAGGGAAAGTTTTGTTTAGTTATTGTAGACATGTTTTCTAAATGGGTAGAAGCTTTTCCAACCAAAAACCCGGATGCAGCAACAGTGGCAAAAGCCCTGATAAAAGAAGTAATCCCTAAATTTGGCATTACGGAAAGGATTTATAGTGACAATGGCACACATTTTGTAAACCAGACAATCCACCAACTTGGTAGATTTTTTGGTATCTCTTAAAGAACCATTGTGCCTACCACCCACAGTCAGCAGGACTGGTGGAAAGGTACAATGGTGCCCTAAAAGCAAACTTAGGAAGCTAGTAGAGGAGACCCAAAAGAATTGGATATACTGTCTGCCTTACCACTGCTGAGTATGAGAACGGTTCCAAATGTAAAGGGTTTGACTCTTTGAAATGTTTTTGGGGAGAGCATATATGTATGCCTCAGTGGAAAGCTCTCATGCCTGCAGAGCAAGAGGCTGACAGTTCATTAGCTAGTTATATGAGGAAACTGTTAACAAATAAATTTGCTTTGCAGTTTAACTCTTTTTCAGATAAGGAAACAGACCAGACCATTGGAAGCAGTCTTGGCCCCAGGATAGTGGGGTTTGGCTGAAAGTGACGAAAAGGAAGAATTGGGCGAGTCCAAAGTGGAGAGGACCATACCAGGTTCTGTTGGCAACGCCTACTGCAGTCAGAGGGCTGAGAGGACGCCCTGGGTTCATTTGACGATTGTAAACAGGTAAAGAACTTTTCAACTTGATAAAAACTTTGTGACTGATACACAACCAGACCGATGGCCAAAAACAAAGCTTAATAGAAATTTAGATCAACCCCAGAGATGTTGCATAACCATTTTGTTGGAGTGTACATTTATTGAATGTAATTGTGACAATTTTCCTCTTGTTGTGGTTTATCCTACACAACCACACAAGTGAAAGTGGGAAGGCGTGATGAAACGCCTATAGACTGGCATCCAAATTTAACACATACCTAGCCATGAAACGTGTATATGCAGAGACTATGAACATTTCAAATTGCTGGGTTTGTACAGTCATACAAACAGCATATGGAGGACTGATAATGTCCGCTGTCCCTTTGGGGATAAATGAGACTTGGGGAGAATTTACTTTTCGATACAGGAACTGTGGAGATCACGGACAAAATAGCTTTATTTTTACCTGTCACACAAAAAGGAGTTGTATGTTTCTATAAAAATGATACCCTCCAGGTGGGCTGGAGCAATTGTAATATAACCATATCTTACCGATGTTATATTAAGAATGGTAATGGCAATACCTTTTGCAATACTACTAATTATGACTCAGATTGAACTCATTGAAAACAACTATGAATGACATTCGCAAAAATCCAGTTTTGTTTAAACAATTGTCAGTTATAGATCAGAAAATGTTTCATGCAGGGCTGATGCATATTAGTACTAAAGTAGAAAACTGTTATTTTATTTGTGGGAAAAAGCATACAAATGGTTACCTGAGAATTGGTCCGCAGTTGTTTTTGGGTTATTGGTTCCGCAATAAGACATACTGCAGAATTACCTTTGGGTAAAGATAACGAACGTGAGAGAAGCAGCCCGAAAACCAAGGTCCAGTTGAAAACCTGTGAATCCTGTTGAAAGATCGAAGTTGGCTGGAAAGACCACACCAGTAAATGACAAAAGCGAGATTGACTTACAAGGACTTGAGTGACAGTGTTATATCCTGGCAGGAATATTCCCAGCCCATGGAGCGATCAAATCGATCTGGAAGCTGAGGAAAAGTTGTCGAAACTTCTCAAGTAATGAGTAATGCAAACTTTTTTCTTTTTCTGCCCTAGAACTGGTGACTGATGAACTAAATCTAATGAGAACTGTTAAAGTGCCATCGAATGGCTCTTGACTTTACCCTAGTGGCTAGGGGTGGTAATGTAAGTGCAGTGGCTTTTATATCAAAGAAGAATGTTGTGCTTATATTCCTGACAATCGTCATGAGATCAGCGTAACCACCTAGAGGTAATTCAGCAAGTATCAGCTATGATCGAATCAGACCTGAATTACCGAAACCCACTGATGGAATTTTTCCAGAATCTGTTTAGGGGGTGGGGTTCCCATCCTAATGAATATTCTGATTGCCTTTTGTGTGGTGTATACTCCCTATCGGAGCATGTGTTTTGCTGTGCAAATTCCTGCATGAAAAGATTAATCAAAGATTCTACCGATTTATCTGTTACTGAAACTTTGTACCAAAATATTGAGATTGAAGATTGATCTCAGATGACATTTTTCTTGAAGTATGAGGATTGAATGACCTTCACCCAGCTGAAAATCCCAAGTAGGAAAAGGCTAGGAGATGAAATGACACTATGCATACTTCAAAATAGAATAAAAAGTATTAATGGGGGAAATGTTAGAAATGCGTGTATTTGAATATAAGAGAAATGCTAGTTTAAAGCAAAGTTTATGCCAAAAAGAGTATATAATGCATAATGTATTTTATTCTATTAATCATATATAACAGTACAGATTAACTTCGTGTAAATGTAAGTGATTTTGAAACTGCAGTGTATTTCTGGCTTGAAGCAAAGCTGATCCTTGATCCTGGCAGAATGCTAGCTTAGCAAGTTTTAATGTTTATGCTCACAAGTGATTATTTGCTGCTGGGTCAGGAAATTAAATGTGAGAATAATGAAATCTTTCTGCTCTTTCCTGTTGGAAATGATTTGGCCCTGTATATGTAAGTTACAGAGATAGCACGAAAGCCTGGCGAGAAAGTGTAACAGAGAACAAAGACGCAATGTCATTAAAAAGACTGAAGCTGCTATTGTATTCAAACTGATATGAAACCTTGAAGTAGTAACTTTACAGAAAGACAGTATGTCTGATGACTGGCTGATAGCAAAGGCCGTGTGTTGTATCTAGAGGAAGAGATTTTTAATATACAGCGGGGCCAACAGTTTTATGAATAGAGGACTGTAAGCTAAAAGTGATGTAGATGCCCTATGACATATCACCGTACAGTAAAATTGAGCATAGCTAACCGTCGTTAAACCCTATATAAAATTGTGTGCTTCCTGTTTCATGTCAGACAAAATTAAGTACTTGTGTACAACGTATCACTAAGTAACTTTTTAACCTGAACCTCTGTGTATTGAAATTTTATTTTATTTAACAGAGACATAGTTAATCAAACTGAGTAGGCTGAGCTCCGTTGGATACTGGAGAGACTTGGAGTGCATAGGGGTAGGGGTCTCAAAGAGACTGTTTCTCTTAAGCCCCATTTGAAAGGTAGAAAATTGCGTTAATATAAAAAGTTTATTATAAAGAAGTTTTAACTAAATTTTAAAGTTTTTATGTATTAATTTTGTGCAATTACAGTGTGTGATGTGATTAACAAAATAGGGTTTGCATTATATATACATTTTTTATTGCCAAGGCTATTTTAAGTTTAGGGCTTAATTAGTTCATTGATTAGTTCTTGTTTTGAAACAGTCACATGATGTTATAGTATAGTATTTATTGCATGGCAGTTGATTGTATTGTGAATATGTCTGATGAAGCGGATATAGCATCCATTGATAGCGCCTCACATTTTTTCCTTGACTAAAGCTTTTTAAGGCCTAATATCTTCATTGAAGTACGCTTTTTGAAATTCTCAATTGGTGCTGTAATAACTTTTAGCGGAGCTCCTAGCTGCTTGGGTTGGTTCAACACATCTACTTTGGACACTTTCTTCTTTTTGATATATATATATATATATATATATATATATATATATATATATATATATAGATATATAGATATATGGACATATACACACACACACACATATATATATATATATATATATATATATATATGTATACAGTAGGTAGCTGTGGCCCTTGTGGAGTGAGATCTGATGCCTGTAGGTACTGTTTTACCATGAAAAGAGTAACAAAGGCGTATGCAGTGGGCTATCCATTTTGAGATTGTCTGTTTGGAAATAGGCTTCCCTTGAGCACCTGTAGCATAGGACACAAAGAGTTGCTCTGATTTACTGAAAGGCTTTGTTCTGTCCAAATAATAACGGTTGTCTGTGAATGTCCAAGGAATGTAGTAGCCTCTCCCCTTTGTTTTGTGGATTAGGGTAAAACGTAGGTAAGTGGATAGCCTGATTCAAGGATACCCTGGATATTACCTTTGGCATAAATGAAGGATTGGTTCATAAGGAAACTCTGTCCTGATGGAAAATGATGAAATGCTGCACAGCCATGAGGGCTTGTAGTTCTGAAACCCTGCATGCTGAGGTGATAGCTAGAAGGAAGGCTGTTTTCCATGACAAATATTGCAGATCTGTTGAAGCAGCTGGCTCAGAAGGAGGCAGGGTTAATTTTTCTAGAATGAAATTGAGATCCCAAGCCGATACTGGTTGCTTCCTTGGGGGTTTTATATTCTTAGCCCCTCTGAGGAACTGTCTTAAGAGAGGGTGAGAGAATAAGGGAGGATCAGTGTTGAACTCTGCAGAAATGGCTGAGGCATGGATTTTGATGGAGGAGAATGAAAGTCCACTGCTTAGCAGCTCAGCTAGGTACTGTAGTATTTGAGGTAAATTCAGTATTCCAGGATTCTGACCCTTTTTCTGATTCCAGACACAAAACCGTTTCCATTTTGCGGAGTAGGCTTTTCTAGTAGAAGGCCTTCTGGCCTCCAAAATGACATCCTGCACCTCCTTAGAGAGTAGGGTCTGTTGTGAATTTAAGGAATCCTCCATGCGGCTAGATTGAGTGTTTTCAGCTGACTGTGAAGAGTTTTGAAGTTGTGCTGAGTCAGTAGAAGAGGCATTAGAGGCAGGATCCGTGGTGGGCAATGCGTCAGGCTCCTCAGGAGTGGGTACCAGTGTTGTCTTGGCCAGTCTGGAGCAATGAGAATCATCTTTGGTCTGTCTGCTCTGACTTTTAATAGAACTTTGGCCAGTAGTGGAAAAGGTGGAAAGGCATAAACCATCATTGTTGTCCAACTGAAAGAGAGTGCGTCCACTTTCCAGGCCTGTGGATGAAAGGTCCTTGAGCAGAATTTTGTCAATTAGTAATTTCTGTGGGTGGCAAAGAGATCTATGTCTGGCCTTCCCCATGCTTGAATTATCATTGTAAAAACTTGAGGATGCAAATTCCATTCGTGTGGATCTGTCATATTTCTGCTCATGCTGTCTGCCAGTGTGTTTTCTTTCCCTGCCAGGAATTGTGCTTGAAGTTGGATTTGCAGTTCCAGAGCCGTGTTCCAAAGGGACATGGCTAGTTTGCACAGGGGATATGAATGAGTTCCTCCCTGTTTGTTTATGTACCACATCACTGTGGTGTTGTCTGTTCTTATCAATAGCTGCCCTGGATGCAGTTGGTCTTTGAAAGCCATAATAGCATTTATTACTGCTAGCATTTCCTTTTGAGTGATGTGTAGGTGCTTTTCTTTTTGTGACCATTTGCCCTGAATGCACCGATCTGTCATGTGCGCCCCCCAGGCGTAGTCCGAGGCATCTGTTGTGATGACTTGATTTGCTTGAGGCTTGCAGAATGGGAGACCTTTGTTTCTCTGGCATGCTTGAGCTCACCACAGAAATTCCTTTTGAAGACATGGAATCAGTGGTACGATTGTTTCCAAACTGTGGCTGTGTTGAGACCATAAGTTTTTTAGGTACCATTGAAGTTTCCTCATATGCAGCTTTCTACATTGGATTAGCAGGATGCAAGATACCATGAATCCCAGAGCCTGCAGGATTTTCCTTGCAGTCAGCCTGGTGAAGGTTGCCAGTTTTTTGAAGTATTGAGTTAATTGCCCTTGTTTCTCTGGCGTGAGGTAGGCCATCTGGGTGTTTGTATCCAAGCTGGTACCCAGGAAAATTATTGTTTGAGAGGGCATTAGTCTTGACTTCTTTTTGTTGACTGTGTATCTCAGAGATTGCAACAACATTATTACAAACGCCAGGTGTTTCAGAAGAGTGCATTTGCTGTCCGATTGGATCAGGCAGTCATCCAGATATGGGTATATTTGTATCCCTTGAAGTCTGCAGAAGGCAATTACTGATGCCAGGCATTTCGTGAACACTCTGGGCGCAGTAGATAAGCCAAAGGGCAATGCAGAGAATTGATAATGGGATGAACCTGCAAGAAATCTGAGGTATCTTCTGCAATCTTGTCTGATTGGGACATGCAGGTATGCCTCCATGAGGTCCAATGTCACCAGCCAAGACTCCTTGCCCAGCATGGGAAGAAGCTGCTGTAATGTGAGCATCTTGAACTTTGGTACGAGTAAATATGTGTTTAGGATAGATAGGTCCAAAATAGGTCTCCAATCTTTGCCCTTCCTTGGTACCAGGAATAGTCTGGAATAAAAACCTTGACCCTGTTCTTGTGCAGGTACCTCTTGAATAGCTTTCATGTCCATGAGATCTGAAATTTGTTTTTGTGCCTCTGCCCTTTAATTGTGTGGCAGGTTTGGCATGCCTCTCATTTTTGGAAGGGTGTGAAAGTGGAATCCGTAGCCTCTGTCTATAATGTCCAGGATCCATTTGTCTTTTGTGACAATATGCCAATTTTTTGAAAATAATGCCAGTTTTCCACCTAAAGGTGCTGCCATTTGAGCCTTGCTTGGCATGCAAAGGGGAAAGTCATTGGGTCTGCTTTCTGAATGGCTGTGAACTATCCTCATCCCCTCTTGGTGTAGGTGTTTGCCATTGTCTGCCTCTAAATGATCCTTGAGATTGCCCTCTACCTCTCGGGCGCCTGTATCTACCTCTTTGAGGTCTGTCCGTGGCTGGAAAGGACCAATTTTTTGAAGGCCAATTTCTACTGAAATGTTGCGGTTGTACCTGTAGGAAATCTTTCACTGTTTGCATTGATTTTGCCTTTTCCTTCATTTTCTTTAATACCTCCTCAGCTTTAACACCAAACAATACATCCTTTTGAAGAGGTGCATCTAGTAATTTAGCTTTGACATGATCTGGTAAGGTTTGCTCTTTGAGCCAAGCATGTCTACGTACGACTGATCCTGTAACAGCAGCTCTACAAGAGGCCTCTAAAGCATCAAAACCACATTGCAAGGTATGTTTACCCACTTGCTCTGCACTAT
>NC_056746.1:658769713-658774713 GCF_019279795.1 Protopterus annectens
ACTGGACTTGCATTAATCAATGCATACAACAGGAAAATGAGACAATAGATGGGTACTATGCTAGATTATTAGAATGTTTTAATAATCATAGCGGTATGTCGGTTCCTGAGAACCAAACGAATGATTCCCCGTATGAACAACAATTAAAAAATGAATTTTTGAAAGGTTGCATTGCACCTATTAGTAGCTTCATTACGAAGCATATGATAGACCATCGAACAGGAAGGCTACAAGCCTTACTCGAATACGCTAGACATCCTGAAAGACATTTTAATAGTAAAAAGAAAAAGAAGGCGCAAGTCTTCACTGCTGAAGACGGAGCTGAAGTATTTGTATTACAGTCAGGTAAAAAGGGCAAGACAGGGAAACAAACAGTCTGACAAATGATCAGAAGATTTTGAAGAGAGGAAAAAGAGAGGTGAATGCTTCAAGTGCGGGGAAAAAGGGACATCTAGCAAGGGATTGTAGGCAAAACAAAAAGGTAATCACAGAAGATAAGGGAGATGAGGACTGACTATATGATAGTGAAGATACATCATGTGAAAGTCAGAAATCATCAAGAAAAGTTACTAAACAGAAAACAAATGTAAATGTGATAGAAGGAGTAGGGGAAGTGCAAGTAGATATGGAGGATGAAGAAAGTGAAATTATGGACTTGGCATTATTGAGCTTAGAGCTCTACTTAGCAGATATGAAACCGGAAGTTACACTTCTGGTGGAGGGAAGGGAAGTCAAATTCCTGTGCGACTCAGGAGCATCACGGACTTTGATACCCCCCTCCAAGTTACCAGAACATTCAGAATCACCGGATTATATACTAGTAAAAGCCGCAAATGGACAGCTATACAGGGAACCACTTTCCCATGATATAGCAATAACTGACCCTGTTTCAGGTATGACCCAGAGAAGTAAAATTGTTGTTTCTGCAAAGTGTCCAGTAAACCTATTGGGCAGGGACCTTATGCAGATATTTGGTATAGCAGTAGTTCCAACTGTACAAGGTATGGAGGCACAGAGACAAATGGATACCTTTGTAGTGCGATCGGAGGGTGAAACTTTTTACTGGTACAGCCAGGACCTAGTCACGACTGGTCCAGGGGCAGTAACCGAGGAACTGATGAATGTAGCCATCAGTAAAGCCCCCTCCCTTGACTCTGATCGACAGCATTTGTTACACTGTACTCTATACTACTGTGCTACACCAGGACCTGATAGAGAGTATGAGCAAGAATTGTTTAGAAATCGTACAACTAGATTGGTTTTGTGTACTTTGTACTGGGATACTGAGGGGAACAGTGTAGTTAGCTGTTCGTTAGCTCAAGAATTCCTTGCATTGTATAGATCAAATCGGTTACCACATGTCAGCTTGACAAAGAACAAAAGTGTCAAATGGGCAGACTTAGGAGAAAAAGTAACAAGATGGGAGAAACAGACTGATTTAGAATTATCAGAACAAGGGATACAAAAACAAAAACTGAATTGGTTGACACAGACACATCCAGCTGTACACTTGCAATCTAGCGAGGACAGCTGATTAGCGTTCTTATTAGAAGAAGAAGAAAAGGCTTTATGTGAGATTCCAACAACTCTTTGGTCAACAGGCAAGTCAGATGTAGGACTTATTCGAACAGCAGGACCAGTTACAATTACCCCAAAGTTGGCTTTTAGACCACAGAAAAGACAATACCCTTTGAGAAAGGATGCAGAAATAGGAATTAAGCCTATAATAGCAGCATTACTCAAAGAAGGAGTACTGGTAGAATCTCCTGATTCACCATGTAATACACCCCTATTTCCTGTTAAAAAAGCAAACGGGGAATGGCGGATGGTACAAGATTTACAAGCTGTAAATAATGCAGTAATACCTAGAGCACCTACGGTGCCAGACCCACATACTTTGTTAAACGATTTAGAACCGCAACAGAAATATTTCTCTGTGGTAGATATTAGCAATGCTTTCTTTTCAATACCTATACATCCTGATAGTCAATATTGGTTTGCATTTACATTTCAGGGTAAAAGGTATACATATACTCGACTACCACAGGGATATTGCGAGAGTCCAACAATATTTGCACAAGAAATGGCTAGCAACCTGGCAGGGTTTACCCCACCAGGAGGTAGTCAAATTCTACTTTACGTAGATGACATCTTGCTAGCAGCCCCCACCCAGCAACAGTGCAGGGAGGATACTGTAGCATTATTGAAATTTTTAACAACACAAGGACACAAAGTAAACAAAAGTAAGTTACAACTTTGGAGAAAACAAGTTAGATACTAGGGATATGTAATATCCAATGAAGGTAGAATACTAGATGAGGAAAGAAAAACAGCAATTTTGCAAGCACCCAAACCAACAACCAAGAAAGAAATGATGTCTTTCTTGGGTACAACTAATTTTTGTCGGAGTTGGATACCAAATTATGCTTTGGAATCTGCTCTACTGACTGACTTGATATATAAGACACCAATGGCAGCACAAGATATCTTACAATGGACACCCGAAGCAGAAACAGATTTCTGCAGGTTGAAGCAGTTGATAGCTTCTTCATTAGTTTTAGGACTTCCAAATTATCACAAACAGTTTTTTCAGACCGTAGATTGTAAGCAAGGATATATGACGTCAGTATTGACGCAACAACATGGGGATAAGCAACGCCCCATAGCCTATTATTCATCACAGTTAGACCCAGTGGCGCGATCTTTGCCTCACTGTGTACAAGCAGTGATTGCAGCTGCAATGGCAGTACAGGCTTCGGCCTCAGTGGTGTTATTCCACCCTCTCACATTGAGAGTGCCTCATGCAGTTGCAATAATTTTACTGCAAGAAAAAGTGGCATACCTTTCCCCTGCTAGACATCTTTCATGTATGACTATACTGCTGAGCCAACCTCATATGACAACTGAACGATGTATGACATTAAATCCATCAACACTACTCCCAACTCCTGCGGATGGCACACCACACAGCTGCCTGCAGGAAATTGAACAGTTAGCTTTACCTAGACAAGATCTCACAGATATGCCCTTGGATAATGCCGAGGTGACATATTACGTGGACGGCTCATGCAGAAGGGGTCCTACAGGGAAGAATCTGGTAGGGTATGCAGTAGTTACAGACACTGAAATTTTAGAAGCTCAATCCTTACCACACAACTTATCTGCACAAGCAGCAGAATTGATAGCTTTGACGAGGGCATGTACTTTAGCAAAAAACAAGTGTGTGAACATATATACTGATAGTCAGTATGCTTTTTCTACAGTACATGTATTTGCACAACAATGAAAAAATAGAGGAATGATAACATCCAGTGGAAAACCTATTAATCATGCGCAATTTATTTTGGAGTTATTAGAATCTATTCAGTTACCTACCAAAGTAGCTATTTGTAAATGTGTAGCTCATACAAAACAGCAGGATAAGATTTCAAAGGCAATGCGAGCTGATGCAGCTGCAAAGCAAGCAGCCTCAGACTCAGAAACTTTACTTTTGAATGAGGAATTACAACCCTCTGAGATTTTAGATTTAGACATGTTAAAAACAATGCAGACACTTACTACAAAAGCAGAGAAACAAAAATGGGTAAAACGAGGTGCAATTCTTGAGAATGGACTGTACATTTCCAAAGAAAGAAAACCGATATTGCCATCTAATTTATTTAGATATGCAGCTTTGTTGAGCCATGGGCAGTGCCATGTCTCAAAAGGGGGGATGGTACAGTTAGTAAACCGAATATTCCAAACATACGGATACACAAACTACACAAAAAAATTTTGTGCAGCTTGTCATACTTGTAACAAGCACCATGCACAAGGAGCATTTAAAACCAAGCAAGGAAGTTTTCCTATACCACCATACCCGTTCCACACTATTTGTATGGATTTCATAGAATTGAATAAATGTGAAGGGAAAAAGTTTTGTTTAGTTATTGTAGACATGTTTTCCAAATGGGTAGAAGCTTTTCCAACCAAAAACCCGGATGCAGCAACAGTGGCGAAAGCCCTGATAAAAGAAGTAATCCCTAGATTTGGCATTCCGGAAAGGATTTATAGTGACAATGGCACACATTTTGTAAACCAGACAATCCACCAACTTGGTAGATTTTTCGGTATCTCCTTAAAGAACCATTGTGCCTACCACCCACAGTCAGCAGGACTGGTGGAAAGGTACAATGGTGCCCTAAAAAGCAAACTTAGGAAGCTAGTAGAGGAGACCCAAAAGAATTGGATATACTGTCTGCCTTTACCACTGCTGAGTATGAGAACGGTTCCAAATGTAAAGGGTTTGACTCCCTTTGAAATGTTTTTTGGGAGAGCATATTATGTGCCTCAGTGGAAAGCTCTCATGCCTGCAGAGCAAGAGGCTGACAGTTCATTAGCTAGTTATATGAGGAAACTGTTAACAAATAAATTTGCTTTGCAGTTTAACTCTTTTTCAGATAAGGAACAGACCAGACCATTGGAAGCAGTCTTGGCCCCAGGATAGTGGGTTTGGCTGAAAGTGACGAAAAGGAAGAATTGGGCGAGTCCAAAGTGGGAGGGACCATACCAGGTTCTGTTGGCAACGCCTACTGCAGTCAGAGTGGCTGAGAGGACGTCCTGGGTTCATTTGACGCATTGTAAACAGGTAAAGAACTTTCAACTTGATAAAAACTTTGTGACTGATACACAACCAGACCGAGATGGCCAAAAACAAAGCGAATAGAAATTTAGATCAACCCCAGAGATGTTGCATAACCATTTTGTTGAGTGTACATTTATTGAATGTAATTGTGACAATTTTCCTCTTGTTGTGGTTTATCCTACACACAACCACACAAGTGAAAGTGGGAAGGCGTGATGAAACGTCTATAGACTGGCATCCAAATTTAACACATACCTAGCCATGAAACGTGTATATGCAGAGACTATGAACATTTCAAATTGCTGGGTTTGTACAGTCATACAAACAGCATATGGAGGACTGATAATGTCCGCTGTCCCTTTGGGGATAAATGAGA
>NC_056746.1:659082213-659252213 GCF_019279795.1 Protopterus annectens
CAGTGTAAATGGTTTATGTGTTTCAATTATGCAGCATAAAGTGTAGTCCCTGGTTCTAAGGGTTGCTTGAGTTTGATGTAACAAACTTTCATCAATATTTACATTAACCAAACCCTTAACACATTTTAATGAAAATGGCATCAAACTGACTTACTACCATGCATTCCTGACTATGCTTGTCATTTCTGAACTGGCCATGTTCTAGAGGAGGTTTTTCCAGTTTTCAGTATGAAAAATGCTTCTTCACATTTCCTTTGAGATGCACCCTTATCTTTAGATTGTTTTTTGCTGGCTCTCTTTTGTAACTTTCAAAAGGGTACTATTTCCATGGATTGTTTAGTTGCTCGTGTTGTACCTGAATGTTCTTTTTGTCCTGATTTCAGGCATCCCACTCCTATCCTTTAGTGTGGGTATACTAAGCTTATTTTTTCATTCCTATTATAGCATCTGGATCTAATCAAAGCTGTTTAGTTATTTTCCGAATTACAATGGTTTTAGCTATATCTTCATGGAGACATGATTTTTACAAGTGAGCTCAGAGAACTGATAAGTATGGGGGCGGGGGGGGGGGGGCGTATACTGGATTGCTGATGTTGTTATATAATAGTCACACCTAAACTAGAATGGAGATATGAGAACCTAACCGTCCCTGTAGATTGTTGTAAAAATATACTCAGACTGCACAGACTGTATACAATGCAAGTTTTTTTGTCTAACAGCAGAAAATTTAAAGAAAGTTCATATTTTCAATGTATACTCTTTATGTAAGTATATTCACACATTGTGTGTGTATGTTTGTGTGTGTGTGTGTGTGTGTGTGTGTGTGTGTGTGTGTGTGTGTGTGTGTGTGTGTCTGCGCATCTGAGCGTGTTTCTCTTTCTCTTTCTCTCTGTCTCTCTCCAGTCCTTCCCATGGTATTTCACTGTTTTGGTGTACTTTTAATGGCATCATGGATGACTAATCACCACTGCCATCTGTAAAGCCTTAATATTGTGCAGGATATACATTCTTCTAGGAACTGTACCTGAAATAAGGAAAATCACATTCAAAGCCTTTAAATCTTTTTGACTGACTTTTATTAGTAAAAAAGTCAGCTGTAATTTGTTTAATTGAGGAGTTCCTCCCGACTCCTGGATATTGTTTTAATAGCACCAGAAGTATCCAATCTCTTGTTGCCAACTTCAAAAAAACAAAAAAGAGGTAAGGTGCCTAAAAAAAACAGGAACCAAACACAAAACAAGGCACCAGACACAAGGACTTCATTACTTCAGGAAGATAATTTCACCATTTCAGCAGTAAGAAAAACATTATCAGCATGTATAAATACATGCACATATATGAGTGCAGTTTATTTTTCTCAAGAACTGCTAAACATGAGTGCAGATTTTGCTAGACAATTTGTTGACTGCTGCTTTGATTGTACTATGCTATAGTTGACATATACTGTCACCTATAGTATTTCACTGTGTCTGCCATTGTGCAACCATGAAGTTAATATATGTAACTAAGGGGGTGTTGGGGCAAAGCCATCAGATGTAAATATATGCTATTGAGTATAGTCCAGTTGTATGTTTCAGTGTGATCAATTTTTGTGTGGTCAGAAAAGAAAACTGTTTTCCTTTTGCAAGTGGTTGTTACTATTTTACAAGTGTGCTTCTAATGGTATTGAAACTGGTGTGTGTGTGTGTGTGCGCGCGCACGCATTTGTGCTGGGCAGGCTTTCACAGTAGTCTGTCCTTTCTTCCTTTGCGAATGAAGAATTGCATATTGAAGTAGAGGTGTGCAGTGGGGCATTTCATTTTGTAAAAACATTGTAATAAGTCTTTGTAGTTTCATTGGAATTGTGTTTATACATGCAAATATGCAATTTTAGTTATTTGGTTTCATTAGAATGATACTCACTGTAAATGATGTTGATATAATGAGATGAACTACACACACACACACACACGCACACACACACACACACACACACACACACACACACACACACACACACACACACACACACACACACACACACACACACACACACACACACACACACAGTATGGCTTCTGGTCTGACTGTACTACCATGAAAGCCATATGCACCCTGACTGATGATATCCTTATGAACATGGATAAGGCAGTTAACAGGTGATGTCTTCAACAAACTGTCAAATGCTTTTGATTGGGTACTACATCAACTTCTATTAAACTCCCATGTTTCAGATGGAATCAGCCATGCCTTCCAGTACAGGAGAGACTTTATAGTCCATATTGCATCCTCTTTCTCTCCTTCCTCACCCTTAATTTATTTATTACTTACCCATAAACCTACCATAGCTCAGTATCCTTCTGTTTGCAGATGGCATGATCATCTACAGAACTAAGTGTCCCCCTCTACCATCAAAACAGAACTTGAACAAGACCTTTTCTTCATGTTGAATTGTCCACTCAAAAATGCAAATATACTTAATAACAAGAAGACAAAAAATCTATTATTTTGGTACCAAACAAGAACTTTTCACCATATCTACTGAATGAGCCATTCAGCTTAGTAAACAACTACCCATAGAAACAACCACTCACTTCAAATGCCTTGGTGTCTGGCACAATAAAAACCTAAACTTTCAACATCATATCTTTACCACTTAATCAAAGGCCAACTCCCTACTTTTCTGGTTCAGAATGATAACCTACTTCTGCTAATCTGCTACAAGATTAGACATATACACAAGGATTCTAATGTCACATCTAGAATATGGCCACCCAATCATAGCCAGTTATACCATGAAAAATCTGACTTCCCTCTAAAACACAACTAAACATCTACAGATTCATCTACTTGTCTCTCCTCCTCCCAAAATAGCACTGCAATGCATACCTCTCATTCTCTTATCAGAAAAAAATCTGGACAAAACTAACAAAATCTGTACAGATTTTAAATATATTTCTTATAAACATAGAACGTTACTAGAATAACAAGTTCTGTACTAGCATGAAGTATTCCTTTCTACCCTGCCACCCTCCTGTACACCTTACTACTCTACACTGTGAATAGCTACAGTGTATTTTGCATTTGTATTAGGGCTGCCACCTTTTCAAATTCCCAAAGTGGGACATTTTTTGTAGACATGTGTGTTTACTAGACTAATGACCACAAGGGCCTTTTAAGCCTAGCCATGCATCCCAAATCTCTGACAAGTTCTGATACACTTGATAAGTGTAAGCATGGTCCTGGGAGATGAACCATTTACAGGTTACCTGTTTGGATCAGAGACATAGGTGCCAAACCAAGGATAAATTTCCAGTTTTCCATCCAGTTGCCCAAGTTACACTTGAATTGTATTAGGGAGGAACTCTGCTTCACATGGATGGGAAGCCTGTTCCATAGACAGGGTAGTCTCTGGGATACATACCTATATCTCCAGCAGGTCCTAGTTATATCACAGGCAAGGTTTAAGTCTTTAGAATGGGTAATTCTGGTGCTGTTTGTTTTGTGGATATGCAGGAAGTCCATCAGAGTGAGGTCTGGCAATGCCTTGTATGCCAGGCATAGATCTCCCCTCAAAAGCCTGTAGGAGACAGAATACAGGGATAGGGCCTTGAGGTGGTCTGAATAGGACATATTACTTGTGCCCTGTATTCTTTTAGTGAGGAAACTCTGTGGACATTTCAGTTGTTGGATATGCCTGATGAGGTACATACCAAAGGGGGCATTGTACTCAATGATAGGTCTGACGAATGCCGAATACAGTGAAACAATGACTTCCTTGGACTTAGATGCCATACCGTTGTTTATAGGTTACGCAACATAGAATGATTTTCTCAACATTGTAGACATGTGATGATCAAAGGCTAGATTACTATATATGTGTGTCCCTAAGTCCCTGACTACTGGGTCAACTCTAAGCGGTGTGTTGTCAATATGATAGTTACCCGGGATGAATGATTTCCCAAAGGATACTATTATGCATTTCTTGGCATTAGGATTTAGCCCATGACTCTGACACCAGTTGTTTGTCTGTGTCAGTCCCCCCTGGAGAACATTTGTATCAGTGTGAGACTTAATGACAGCTCCTAATTTGCAATCATCCACAAATTTAATCAGCCAGAGACCGCTGACATTGGGCTTGACATCTGAGAAGTAAATGCCAAAAAAGAATGGTTCAAGGACTGATCCCTGAGGGACTCCACTTGTGACTGACCTCTTTGTAGGCCAGTTCTTGTAACATTGGAGTTGCTAATGCTATTTCATGTAAGATTTTGGTGTTTCAGATACAAAATAACTTTTTATGCAAATATTAAAGAAAACTTATGATATATTTTTGTCCTAAAATCTTGGCACATTTGCCATTTTTTCATTTTTTTTTTTTTTTGCGGGACACAATTGCTCAAAGAGGGACTGTCCCTCGCAAAGAGGGACAGGTGGTAACCCTAATCTGTATCCAGTTATATAACTTAACTTGCAGTTTAAAAGCTTATAGCTTTTTTAGTTCTTATTGTTGTAATTTCAGTTATAGTGCTAAAATTAATGTTGTTGTCTTCTGTATATTGTAGTCTTCAGGGAATGAGCCCTGAAAATGTTTCCGTGGGTCAGTGTTGTACCTTAATTAAGACATGGAAATAAATAAATAAACAGATATATATCTGCCTTTCTAGCTATCTGCCTATCTATAAAATGAATGTATATATAGTATTATTGTTTTCTTAAACTCTGACTTTTCTACCTATACTTTTTTCCTTCTTCTGGGAAACTGCTATCATATGTTTCTTTCTAGTATGTTTGTTCCCTGTTATTCAGTGGATTTTTACCAACTGTTCACAATTAACCACCACATTTATTTCTATGTTTTACCATGCTGTTTATAGGCCAACTCATGAATTATTATGCAGCTGCATTCCTAATGGTCATTTCATGTACTTCATTGGAAATAATCTTTTAGAATGGAATTATATAATGGCTATGTAATAGTTGACAAGAATCAACTTTAATACAGCTATGGATATCAAACAGAAGTATAAAAAGTCAGCTCTATAGGCTCAGATTTTGCATTGTGCAGAAAAGCTTTTAGTTTGAAATATACTGACAGTGGCTTCTTGATGCTGCAGTATAAAAGCAGCTGCACTCTTCAGCAAATCAAACAAACATTTTTTTAAGTAAATAAGGGTAATTTTTGGGTCTGTGCTTTACCTTTCTGTATATTGGAGGAGTCACTTCCCCTTGGGCTCATACATTTCAGAACTTATGCCTTGAATCCCTCTGTAGACTTAATGCTACTTCTGGCAAGTTATTCTTCATTTCAACTACTCCTTCAATACAAAAGTACTTCCTTAATTCAGACTTAAATGCCCCACCTTCCAGTTATCATCCATATATCTTCCTTCCTCCTTTGTCACTCCATCTTCACTTCATCTAACAAGTCCTCTGAGAATATAGTATATATGTATCATATCATATCATTCTTTGCTTTGTTTACCCCAAACTGTACATACCCAGTGCCTTCAATCAATCAGTCTTTCTTTCTTTCTTTTTTTCTTCATACTTCTGATAATTTGAGTGGACTTAATCCCACCATATTTAAACTCTTTTTATATGTCAGGCCTCTAGAACAGTACATAGCAATCCATGTCTGATACTGTCATTGACCATTACTGTATATAACTCACATCTGCTTCACTTAAGTCTAAGCCTGTCTCACCATACAGTTAGCATCATATTGCCTTCTCTACAGACTATTCATACTGTGTTGCATGATTAAGTTAAAGGTGAAGACACCTTCAATGGCATTCTTATCATCAGATATCATTAGATCAACTTCCACTATTGTTTAATTTAACTCATAGATCCCTACTTAAGTTATAGAAATGTTAATAATTTCTATTATTTCTAATACTACCTATCCAGACCATTGTGCCATCTTTACCTTTCTCCTGTGGTGTTAGTTGTGACCTGAATCCTTTAACAGATCCTCATTCCACCTGGCAATCATAAACCTAAGACAGTTTCCAGTATTTCATGGATCTGAGCCCTTTCCAAGATCCCACACACCCTAGGTGTGATAAAGCCTTTTTTTCCAGATTTCCCATCCTATCAAAGGTCAGGAATTCCCACTGATATGTCAGCCATTGGATGCTATAGTTGCCTTCCACATGGTAGAATGAATGGTAATGATCCCTAGCAAGTGGGAAGTGCTCAGTCTGCTCCAAATTGCTATCTGATTTGAAAGTAGCGCAGCATCTTCAGTTGGGCACCTGTGGGGTGTCCCTTGCCTTCTGCATTTCCAAGCCTGATACGTTGTTTGACAGACCTAATACTAATGTTAAGGGGGAAGGCATATGAATAGATAAATTACATTTGAGGAAAGGAAAGAGAGAAGGTAAAAGGAATGCAATAGAGGTGTTTCAAGATGCTTGGTGGATTTAACAGAGATCAAGAAGGCAACATCTTTTAGATACACAAAAATGTGATGGTATAGGATTAATGGGCCCTTACAATAGATAATTACTTTAAAAGCTGGAAGGAGAGCAGTAAAGAATTATGGTGCTGGCTAGCTGGAGTTCACATCTGTAATTCATATGGTAAGTAAAAACAATGGTCAGACTAGCTTGGCTGTATGCTTGGACATTATCTACATTCAGAGTCATTGGCAATATATTCATTCATTTATTAGAACTTACCATGCACAGATACTGAGTTAAATGTAGACAGATAAAAGTGTACACATTTTTGAGGCACCCTCTTCTTTTTTTTTCATATTTTGAAATAATTGTCATTTTGTTCAAAGGAAAACATTCCCCAGGATTTAATAAAATCCATGTAGGCACAGTGTAGAGCCTACACGGAATGTTACTATGTCTGTGTACAAAGTTCTCCCCTCGGCAGCACCCAATGCATATCAATAATGGCGCGTTGCTGAGGCAGAGCCAAGGAACAAAATTATAGAATAAGTGCAGGGAGTGCTGTAGTGATAACCATGTCCACAGAGGAGTAAGAGATTCCCTGCATTGTCCTAGTGTTTTATTTTTATCTATTTTTTTTTTTAAAAAGAAGCATGTTTGTGCGGCAGGGAGCAGAGTGCAGCAATGCTAAGTGGTGCCCACAGATAAGACAACAGACACTTGCCAGACATCTAAAAATAGAAACCGGATTCCATTAGTTATTTATTTAAATGTGATGTTTAAGTGTATCGAAGCATGTATGCGCAGCACGAAGTGGAGCTCAGCACTACTTATAAGTAGTTCAGTGGCATATGTAAAGGTATACCGGATTTATTAATATCCACATAGCTAAATAAGTAGAGTGACAGCTTCATGTACAGTAGGTCCAGGGTTTGAATACATGGAAGGGAAATAAGTATTTAATTTTAATATACAAATTTTGCAGACTAATTTAAAATATGGCTCCGCTGCACTCTGCTAAGCTCTGCTGAGACCTGCTAAGACCTGCTAAGCACCGCATAAACATGATAACAGCTGCAAATGTTTATGCACTGCTTGGCTCTGCTTGGCTGATTTGCGTGATGCTAAGCTCCGCAAATACTCCGGTTCTGTGAGTTTTCACACTTCTTTGCTCAGCTGTGCTGGTTTGTGTTGTGCTAAGTGATGCAGCAATTTTTTGAATGTTGCCCAATGATGTGTAAAGGCCAGAAAATAGCCTATATTAAGCCCAAAAGGTGGGAATACAGCAGAATCTATTGGAGTTTTCCTCTGACAGGTGCTATGGCTGATGTTGGTGAAGGTGTGCGCTTTCAGATGCAGTGTTGGGGCATTCTGGAGTCCAGGGTCATGGTTGGATTCCTAAATAAAAACCATGATGAGCAGCTGCTGCAGGGAGGTTTTGAGAGCCCGAAGTGTAAGGCAGAGGCCTGGAACCAGCTGGCCAGAGAACTCACTAGTATTACTGGTATCCCCCACACAGGTGAGCAGTGTTGTCACCACCATGATGACCTGAAACAATGAAATGGGGAAATCTTGTACACCTGGGTCCAAGAAGCTTGGGCAGGGAATGCCCCACAAGTATGTAAGTAATTTTACCTTTGTTTCACTAATATCTAATCTGAATGTCTCCAAAACTGGTATGCATAATGGTATGGTTTTCTCCCAACAACTGCAGAAGAGAGGGCTCGCATGCTGGCCACCTGGCTCACTGCAGTAAGTATGGATGTATTATACTTATGAAATAAGCAAGAAAGGGTAAATCATTAACTGCATGAAAGTATATACAATAAAGTCTGTAGTGTAATAAATGTGGAATTAGAGCTGTATTGCAAGAAGTGAATAATGCCAACTGTAGTGCAATAAAAACATGAAACAATACCAATAACTGCATGAAAGCATATACAATAAAGTGTGTAGTACAATATATGTGGAATTAGAGCTATATTGCAATAAATAAATAATGCCAACTGTTGTGCAATAAAAACAATGAACAATACCAGTAACACCAAGGAAAATGGTGTACATCAGGATTGTCTTGTTGTAGCCATTGCAGTAGAGCTGTATGCGGTCTGGCTGTAAGGTAAGGTGCTGCAGTCAAGTATAACACTGCAATAGCTATAGAATGCAAATCTAATGGCTGCCAATTGTATTGTTTAACTCATATAGTACCATTCAAGGTTGTCTCTAGGCCAGTATTGTTCACATAATGCTCTGCCATCCACAAACATTGAGTAATCAAGGTATATGGCAGAGGTAGCCCACTCCATGAACTGATATTGTTTGTTGAATTTACAGATATTTCAACCCACTAACAATAAATTGTGTACACCAGCACTGTTTTACTGATATGCAGCATACCTACTATATGCCTTATGCTTGTATTTTATGTATGTGTTCTACTGTCACTGCAATCTGGTATAACACTGTAGCAGTACTGCCAAGTCATATTTTGGTTCCAGGTAAGCTCTAGACAAATATCAGTCAGTCAGTAATCAGCAGTGACTCAGTAGCTCAGTTTGTTAAATGCTCTGTATGTAGTACATTTTGCCACACACAGACTATGGTTCAAATCCAGTGCTATGTAGCACTAAATATTACAGTAGCAGTCATGTAATGTTTACATATTTTTCTCTCCACAGGAACTATAGGTAAATAGGTGAAGTAACTCATATTATGTGTAGATAATTGTGTATTTAGATTTCTCAGACTGTTAAAATCATTAGCTAGAATGATTTAACGCAGCTATGTGCAGTCAGAAATAATATGTGTAATCCTGGTATGGCTGTCTACCTGGAGTGTCTGTTAAAAGTTGCTGCAGTCAATTAATACATTCCATGCAGATGTTCCCTGCAGTCACTTCTATTGGGTTCTATTCCCATGCCTGCCGACCAAGGCATGCCTACTGTTTAGTGTCTGTACTGTACACATACATGTCTCTCAAGTGTCACAATTACACATTCTCTAATTAATAGTGTGTAATCTGCCTGGTACAGGAATACCATGGCAATGAGTACCTAGATTGCAAAGTATCACTATTTCAGCCCACAGAACACCTTGGTAGATATATAGGTCCACCTGATGTGCAAATGTTCTGTGTAGGTGTGTACCTGCAGTTGTTACTGTTTGGCCCATAGTGTCCCACGCAAAACACTTGAGAGGTATGTACGTGCTACATCAGCTACAGGAGACTTGTGCTCACTGTACACATAAAGAAAATACAGACCCATAGAGTAGCTAGCAGTACCATTGTCAAGGAAGTAAACTGCAATGTTACTAACAGACTAATTTTCTCTCTCTTTCCCCACCCATTATCTTCATTTATTTATTACTGTTATTCATTGGTTATGGTTTACTATTAACATATTCTGTTACATTAACTGTTTTTTGGGGCATGCTTTTTATTATTGTTATATATTATAATGGATGCATATTAACATATCTTGTTAAATTACCTATTTTGTTGGCCTTATGCTGTAACTGATACAGGCATTCTGTTATACTAACTGTTCTGTTATTTATTGTTGTGTTTCACATAATATACATTGACATGTAATTATTTCCAATATTCTGCCATGCTGTTATTATTAACAATGTTTTGTTAATAACCAACATATACTTATTGCTATACTTCCATTACCACAGCACGTCAGGGTAGGCCGGTTCCTAGTGATCCACCTACCTTGCCTCAACTGGCTGTGGCACCAGGTCCTAGCACATCTGGGACCCAGTCTGGTGATGATCTTCCGCTGCTCCTGCACCACCTGTGGCATGGGGTGGAACTGTGTCAGGGGAAGGAACTCAGCCTCCCCCTGGGAGCGGTGGTGGAGGGGCTGCAGTGACCCAGGATCAACTGCCAGTCATGGTGTGCAGGATTGTTCACTGGAGCTATGAATGCCGCCTGCACCAGATTGAGAGCACGCTGGCTGACCTGGTGGGGCAGGCTTGCCCTGGCACCCAGCCTTCAGCACAGCCACCCTCGGGGCAGTGAAGGACCAGTGTCAAGTGTCCCATGGGTGGGGACATAAGTCATGCTGCTGCCATCTGGAGGCATCTGTGACTTAGATTCCACAATAGTCTCCCCATCCAAGATGTTTACCCCTGTCATGTGTCACACACTGCCCCTGTCTGCTGTCTTATCTGTCTTGTCTGTCTGCAAATGCATCCTTTCCTATCCAACTTACCTCCCCACATGTACCTATGTCCCTTCCTCTACATTCCACTCTCACCTTAAAAAAAATGGACACCTGTCCCCCAAAAAGTATTGCTCCATACATGGCTCCATGTCACTCATGTGTCCACTGGACACAACTAATCTGGTCTAACTGGCTTTACAACACAGTTATGTTGTCCTCACCCCTGTCTCTGGGGTTTGAGAGTCCAAATTCATTTGCAAAATCTGTCAATATGCACTGCCGTTGCTGTACAAGATATGGATATCTATGGTTCTTTCCTACACCCTTCCTGCACATTCCTAACTGCCTTTCACTATGTTTTTCCCCCTGCTTGCCCGCATCTCACCACGTTCCTATCACCCCCTTTTCCTTTTCTTTATATTTTTTAGTATGGATTTGCGCAGAGCTAAGCGAAGTGGCACAGTGCGGCTTGCTGTGCCACTTCACTTAGGTAAGCTTAAATGAGCTTTAATGATTAAATGTGTTTATCACATTGTTAGGCACATATATAAAATAAACACCTCTCCTAAATTTTGAACTTAGGCCCCTCTTCCCTACAGTCCCCTGCATTAACTCACCACGCCACACAGATCTGACTTAACATGAGTGTTTCTAGCAAAACATACTGATTGCCACTTAACAGTCATTAGACATGCAACTGAAATAAAAACTAATGGGAAAAATGGGAGTGTACCTTGGACTTTGGTGCAATAATACACCAGTAGACAGCCAAATACATAATAATGGGTGTAAGTGAGGCCTGTGATTGCAGGTAAATGTGCTTTTTTATCAGCAACTTGTGGAAAGACAGCTGCTAAGGCAGCAATGGCAAAGTACATGTACAAATGGGACCCTGGTGCAGAAATACAGCCATATAAAGCCATGCACATACTGATGGATGTAGAAATGTTTGTCACAGCCTGTATATGTGCACATATATCTTGCAAATAAACATGCATTTGCAGTCAGTAGTGCAGTCTGTTAAATGCTTTGCATGCAGTACATTTTGCCACACACAGTCCTGGGGTCAAATCCAGTTTTGTGTTGCAGTTCAATTACATTGTTGTGAAAACAGCAAGTAATGACTGAGTCATGCAATTCTAATCCACACAGGTTACTGCTAGTTAATGAACTGCTGCTACCCAGTTTTACAAGTCAGAGGCCTGCAGGTAAGGACACACTGCACATATCTGTATAGCCTAACTATATGTTGCCTATTACTTTGTTATAGGCACTGTTGCTTAACAGACATACCTTAATCGCATGTCTCAGTTGTACTGTACAGGGTGCCCTTACCCTGGCTCAGCCAGAATGACAGGTCTGCCACAGCTGCCACAGTTATACATACAGCTTGCTGTCCTCAAAAGTGTCCACACTCCCCCCTATGTGCACTAGGCTGCAGCAGCAGCTGCAGCCTGTAGCATATACAGCTGTGTGTAAAGGTAGCTGCTACAGACCTACCATACCTCCAAAATCCCTAGAACAAGGGATCCGGACACAGCAATATGTAATGGGGGATAAGGCCCACAGACAGAGACATGTGTAACAGTTTGCCCTTACAAAGATAGTAGGTTGATAGAATAACAGCCATTACATTAGCATGCATATTCTGATGGTTATGAAGTCTAACACTCATGTGTGTCTCTTTTCTTACTGACCACAACCCACAATGTTTGCCAGTGAGCTGCCAAATGACCACAATGTCATGGGACACTGACCACACATATGAGGCAAAATTGTGGACATACTCCATAAATCTCTACAGTTGACAGTTATGGTCCCTGCCTTCTGTGATGCTGTACTCTCCACACCTCAGTAATGTCCATCTTAACAACTAAGAAAGAGGCCCGGGTCTGCATGTAGGCCTTATATATTGCACTGCGGTGGCATGTCATTGGCTAATGATAGTGCAATTCAACTGCTTTAGCCGCAATTAGCAATTCCAAGCCACAGACTGGTGCAGAGGCAATTACCTGCTAATGAGCAGTATCTTAAAAAGGCAAGCAGCTGCTTATGGGGAACAGGTCTGTATGAGACTTAACTCATATGAAGAGTGTATTTCCAAAAGATTACAAGAAGCAAAGCTCAAAAAGGAGTATTGCACTCCACCAGGTATGTAATAAATTTCTCCATATAACAGGATGCAGATGGAGGTATGAGGAATAGAGATTACAACAGTAGGCCTGTCTTAGATCTATGGTAATGACATGTCAGTGATACCCTGCTGTCCTACAACTACAGGCATTCCTCTCAACTGTCCCTGATTTTAAATCACATCTCAGCATTATCCCTGTCAATCCCTCCTACAGTGGTTGGCTGTTGTAGGAAAGCTAGTGGATTGCACTTAATACATTGTGACAATGAGTAACGGTGAACACTCCTGTAACTTCAAACAATTTACTGTAATTCACCTCTCTCATTCAGTCACTGTCTCAAATACATAGTTCTAACATTTTAAAAGTGTCCTTGAATGTCCCTGATGTACTCTGGCTAAGTCCCTGTTTCTGTTGACATATATCCCTGTTTGGTTGACGGCTCTGCCTAACATACCTGTTAACTTCTTACAGCATGAAAGCAGGACAAAGCTATAATTTATGGGGGAACCAAGGCCCAAACTCAGTGACAGTATAGAGAGCCACAAGTTTGTGTGAAAATGACCAAACCTATGAGGCAAACATCCTAACATTCTGCAAACATCTGTACAGTTGAGAAGTATGATGTCTACAGGAAACATATACTACAGAATATTTGCATATTTCTTCTGTCATTGTGGCACACTGGTGTTGCTGGACTGTCCCCATATAGTTGTTGTAATAGCACACTGTTAATTGTCTGGTAGTGGCTATATGACATATCAGTGGGAGTTTTCCTGTAGGGGGGACACACCACAGTAGACTGCAGTGCTGGGTGTTGGAACATACAGCAGAATCTGTCATGGCACACAGGGACATACCCCAGTATTGCAAATATCGTGGCGGTATCCACACATGTAGAGTGTTGCCAGACTGTGGGGTATGACTTGTGAGAAAGCAGTGGATAGTGCAGGCCATTATGAGTGTGCTAGATCTGTACTTAGTGGATGTCCACGTATCTGGTCCTGTAATATTCCCCTTTTGTTGTCTTTCAGGAACCATGTACAGCAGAAGACATGCCTGCTTCTCAGATGTGGGGAATGACATAGTGGATGGACTGAGACAGCACTATCAAATCTTGTTGTCCAGGGGGAGGCATAATCAAGAGCATTGAGCAGCATCATGGGCAGACCTTGTGTGGGATGTCAATCACATTGGACCTATGAGCAGGTCCAACACTGGGCCACAGACATGCTAAATGCTGCATGATGAAAGTCAGCTGTTGTTGCCAGGGATTGTGCCACCACTGGTGGAGATTCTGCGACAGAGCAACCACTCTCAACCACAGAGGAATTCCTGGTGAACCTAGGAACACATGACAGCTCCCAGTCATCCATCACACCATATATCGCGGAGGTGGTTGCCACAGTGTTCATAGCAGAGGAGCGTCCAGGTAAGTGTACAGTGTTCACCAGTGTAATACTGTATCAGTCATTGTGGCAGGCTGTACATAGCTGTACATGACTGTTAGGTCTATCTGCATTGGGGTGGGGAGTTAGGGTTTAAACTCAGTTGTGCACACATACTCAGAATGTCAGCAATACACATTGCTACACAAAAGTGGTTCCTCAACAGAACTTGGTAATTATCGCCCCATAACTATACTATCTCTCCTATCAAAAATCTTAGAAATATGCATACACACCCAACTACTGAATCATCTTCATCAATATAACCTGCTAGCAAATTCCCAACATGGATTTCGGCCAAACCATAGTACCACCTCTGGCCTTATATCCTTTACTGACCACGTTAACCAACAAAGAAATCTTGGTAACTTAGTATCTGTTGTCTTCCTAGACCTGCCAAAGGCATTTGACATGGTATCCCACTGTAAATTACTATCGACTCAATCTGGATAACGCCTCTCTACTGTGGTTTAAAAAGTATCTGTCCCTCCGGCAACAAGCTATTAAATGGCATAACTCTCTCTCCCCTCTCCTACCAGTGAGACAAGGTGTTCCACAAGGATCCATTCTTGATCCCTTAATATTTTTCCTCTGTTCCAATAACCTCCTATTGGCTACCCAACAAACTAATATAGTACAGTATGCTAATGACACTACCCTTATTTTCTCAGCCCCCTCTCAACAATTACTCCAAGGCAGAACCCAGGAAGCCTTCACTACTATAGAAAAATGGCTAAATTCCTCCCATCTCATACTAAACCCATCTAAGACCCAACTCATGATCTTCCACCCATTCAAAACTTTCACCCTCACCTCACCATTCTCAATAACATCCTCCAACAATACCCTTATCACACCAATAACTCAAGCCAAGCTACTAGGTGTAACTATTGACCAAAACCTAAAATTCGACAAACATATAGCACTAACAACTGCTGAAGTTCATAAAAAACTAGGTTCACTCTACCGCTGCAAGATCTTCCTCACACAGGAATCCCGAATCACTATCTCTCATACCCATCTACTCTCCACCTTACTATATGCTTCCCCAGTTCTAACTAACCTGAACAAATCTGACATTCTGAAACTATCTACCTGCTACAATAAAATCTCAACATTTGTAACCAATGCTAACTTTTGTTCTCACCATTGCCTCTCCCTAAGACAACTAGGATGATTAAAACTCCCTAACCTACTAAAATACGATCAACCTGTCCTGACCCATCAACTGCTATACCAACCAAATAAAATATCTGCCCTCTCTGGTCTTCTCACCTTCCATAATACTGCACACCAACTAAGATCTACCAATACCGCCCTACTGACTGTTACCAATTGTTTACATAGCTCATAAGTTCAGAGGTGTGTACTAGGCTAATGACCTTGGAGCCTTTACAAGTCTAGCCCATAGGATTACCCTGGCATCGTGCCACCCGACCTTAGTTCCCAGTGCCTCTGTCGAGCAGAGCCACTGGAGTGATCCCTGGGGTGAATTTCCTAATTCCCATCCACTCATCAAGATTTCTCTTGAAGAAGGCCAGTGAGGCACTCCACTTGACATGTATGGGAAGTCTATTCCATAGCATGGGCAGTCTCTGGGTTATGAACCTGTCCCTCCAGCTTTTTCTGTTGATTGTGGTAATGAGGTTGAGGTCTCTGGAGCATGTAGTGTGGAGGGATTGGGATTTCTTTAGATGTAGCATTTCTAACAGAGCTGGGTCAGACATGGCTTTGTAAGTCAGGCAGAGATCGCCTCTAAGTAGGTGATATGAAACAGAGAATAGTTGGAGTTTTTTGAGTCTGTCCATATAGGACAAGTGTTTAAGGCCTAGGATCCTCTTTGTGAGGTACTTTTGTGGCCTCTCCAGTAGTTGCTTGTGCCTAGTGAGGTACATGCCAAATGGGGCATTGTACTCAATGATTGGCCTAATGAGGGAAGAGTAGAGGGAGATGATGGCCTCTTTCTTCCTGGATGCAAAACCCTTAGTAATGAGATGTGCCAGATAGAAGGACTTTCTAACCACAGTGGCAATGTGGTGGTCAAAAGAGAGGTTGCTGTCAACCTGTGTTCCCAGATCTCTTATGATGCCTTCTGTGTTCAGTGGACTACCATTGATGTGGTAATTCATGGGAAGTGGGTTTTTCCCAAAGGGAATGATGACACATTTTTTAGCATTGAGCTTAAGGCCATGGTTTTGACACCAGTTGTTGGTCTCAGTGAGGCCTTTCTGTAGGATGTCAACATCACTTGGGGAGTTAATTATGGCTCCCAACTTGCAGTCATCTGCAAATGTTGCCAGCCAGAGTCTATTCGCGTTGGCCTGGACTTCAGAGAAGTAGATACCAAACAGGAGAGTACCCAGGACCGAACCCTGTTTGACTCCACTCGTGACTGGTTGGCAGTCTGACTTGGAGCCAGCTACTTTCACACTGTGGACTCTATCTGTGAGCCAGTTTGCAACCCACCTAGTGATATAGGGGTTGATGCCTAGCTTAGAGAGTTTTGTGGGGAATTGTATCAAAGGCCTTGGCCAGATCAAGGTAGGCTGTATGAATCACCTTGCCTTTATCCACAGCTCTGGTGACTGACTCAAAGAAGTCGACCAGGTTGAGCAGGCATGATCTACCCTTCACAAAAACCAAACTGTGTGGGATCCAGAGTTTGGAGATTCCCTATATCCTTGTTTATTAGGTCCATGATGATGCCTTCCATAGCTTTGCATATCAGACTTGTCAGGCTAATGGGGCGATAGTTCCCAGGGTCTGTAGTTGCTCCTCCTTTGTGGAGAGGGATGACTTTATCAGTGCACTATTCGTTAGGGACAAAGCCTGAGGTGAGGCTGTGATTGAACAGAGAACACAGGTGAGGTGCCAGTTCACTCTGTAGGTCATGTAGAACACAGCCAGGGATATTGTCAAGTCCCATAGAAGCTGTATTCTTGGCCTTGGACAGTGCTGTTTTAACCTTTGCAGCAGTAATACTGTGTATCTGGCAGTCTACTGGTATTGGCCAATCTCTTTATTCCTGTGCAGTTGCTAAGGCCTGGGACTCTCTACCCTTTGACATTAGATTTCTAAATAGTAAACATACTTTCAAATCAATACTAAAAGATTTCCTATTCAAAACTTGGATATGTTCCTGTACAAAACCAGACTCATTTCACCTGTTCCTGACTTTCAACTTCCTTAGATCACAGGTGTACTGTGTAGTTTCACTTAGTGTATAGTACTGTGAACCAGGTGTTCAGGCCACCTTTATAATTTTGATTTCTAGTTTATGACCCTTTTTGTCTATGGAAACTTCTTTTCGAATTTATCTTCAAACAATTGTATATTTGTTGTATAATATCTTGGTTAATTTGTTTCTCAGTATTCTAACCACTGTATGCTGCATCATTTGTAAAACTGATTTTACTCCTTTTATATGTTCTATGCTCTTTGTATAAAACAGCTGTGTTTATATAATTATTTTTATTATTTTTATATAATTGTTTTACTATGCATCTGGAGCTTTTCTCCCTGGGTCTCTGCTGAAAATGGTCACCTTGTGTCCAGTCGGACTAACCCCGTAAAGAAATGGAAAATAAATAAATAAATAAAATACAGCCAGTATCATAGTAGTTACTGTACATGTGCATATATGCACATAATATCTTGTAGTGTTGCAACCTTTGGTGGTGCTGAAAATACTTCTCCCTCACCTTTTCATAGGTCTGTCAGGTGTGGCCCAAGTCCGTCGTCCTGTTCCTGGTAACTGTAATATTGTTTTTTACAGATCATATATGCCCTATGAATGTTAAGAGCTGCCATACTGCCCTATGTACAAATGTTGTGTTTAGCCAGAGTAGTATATTTGTATGTTCCATTCTGGAACAGTTAACTACGGTTCATAGACTGGTTAGTCACAGGTGTGTATTTGAACGACCATTGACATGTCTGCACTTATATTTATGAGTGGCTACACAGCCTGGTATACATGAGGCAATTACTCCAAGGTGCCTGTTCAAACACAAAAGGGAGATGTTACATACCTGAGACAGTGACACTAGTACTGGCATATCATTCTCAAGACAGGTGTACTGGGTTTTATGTGTAGTTCTATCACATATAGCATCATATTGCATACCTTGCAGGCAGATTGTACTGGCAACTTTACTTGGATGTGGCCAAAGTACATGTTATAAAGGTTTGACTTGTCTGTGTATGTTGGTGTGAGATTGTCTGTTGTGAATGGGAGCAGAGATGAGAAGATGTGAGACTGCTAATGCAGTTGTGGATCCTCATTTGTATGAGTCTGTGTGGATGTGGATTACCATACATAAAAGTGCAGGTAGTAATGTACTGCTTTTGTCTTGGTTTTCACAGGTGACAGGGGGGGGTTGGAGTCTGTTCCCCTCACAACCTGCTTTCAGTGTCTCATTGGACTCTGATGATGATGGTGGCCATAGTGAGGCACAGGTTTGGTTGTCAGGGGCTGAATCTGTCCCAGAGGTTGACATCCCTCTTCTGCCCCCATTGGCACTGCACACAGTCAGTTTGCCCACACATACCTGGTCCCCAGAGGCCACAGATATTGGACAGTCAGAGGGTGGTGACATTGAACAGGACAGTGTGACAACTATGGCATCAGTGAGTGTAGACACTGACCATAGCCAGAGAACTAGTGAGGTCACACACAGTTGGACTGAAATTAAAAGTGCAGGTAGTAATGTACTGCTTTTGTCTTGGTTTTCACAGGTGACAGGGGGGGTTGGAGTCTGTTCCCCTCACAACCTGCTTTCAGTGTCTCATTGGACTCTGATGATGATGGTGGCCATAGTGAGGCACAGGTTTGGTTGTCAGGGGCTGAATCTGTCCCAGAGGTTGGCATCCCTCTTCTGCCCCCATTGTCACTGCACACAGTCAGTTTGCCCACACATACCTGGTCCCCAGAGGCCACAGATATTGGACAGTCAGAGGGTGGTGACATTGAACAGGACAGTGTGACAACTATGGCATCAGTGAGTGTAGACACTGACCATAGCCAGAGAACTAGTGAGGTCACACACAGTTGGATTGACAGGGGGTGCTCATAGGAGGACTGCTGTCCATCCACCACCTGTTGCAGGTGTCACACCATGGGTCACTCGGCGCATGTTTTGGGCTGTCATGGAGGCACAGGCATGTTCTGAATGCAACACCAGATGGATGCTTAGGGTTATGGATGCAGCACAGTCTGACATCCGTGACTGCCTCCACTGCATTGGGACACCCTGGATTGGTTCAGGATCAGTTCACTGATGCAGTGGACAGACAGTGGGATGAGGCAGTGTCTGTCTTGGACCACACATTGTCTGTGCTGGAACATCTGGTTGCAGATGGGCATCAGACACATGGACGTAGGTCAGCAACACCATCTGCTGAGAGTCCACATGGCAATGCACATTCACGCTCCCGTAGTGGCAGTACCTTCAGTGCTACAGAGGGAAGTGTGCTGTCCACACCATGAAGTGGCAGGCCATAGGCACGTGGTCCTGGGTGGTCCCGTGGGGGACAAAGCCCCAGCATTTTGCAATCACTTTTACGTATTAGCACCGGATCTGACCTTGGTCATTGTGGTGTCAGTGCTACTCCTGGCATAGCCAGTTCCCGTGTTTGTGGCTGGAGATGGTGAACTGTCCGCTCCACCATGTACAATCCACAGCTGCCCAACATACACATGTGTAGGGCTGGCACTGGGTTTGACTGTGTACACACACACACACACACACACACACACACACACACACACACACACACACACACACACACACACACACACACACACCACTGTCACATGCAGGTCACCTACAGACACACACAACACCTCTCCATGGCCAATCTAACCTGCATCCCTCCTGACTCACACATATGTTATCAACTGTTTTGCACAATTTAGGCCTCCGGCACCCCCACACCACACCCTGTGCATGTGATGATACCTGTCCAACATCCCTGCTATCTGTGCTATCGATGCAGGGAAATGCTGCTATGTGTCTGATGCACAAGGTGTCTATAGCACTTGATATGTATTCATGTAGTGCAGTATTGTTTTGCCATGCCACTTGTTGTGGGTCACAGTCAGCATATTCATGCATTTATACTTTGTGATAAGGTCTGCTACCCTTGCTACATGTCACCTGGGTTAACTGAACTTACAAATCTAGAAGGTGTGGTGATGGAGTTCACACATCTACAGATATCCTGTGTCAGGGTTAGACAGATGGTGGATATCAGTTATGATTATGTATAGGAGGGCAGTTTAGGGCCAGCAGCTAGTCACAGAGACAAAAAGTGCATAACCATTGTTGCCCACAAGGGCATGTCTGTAGCACTGCACAGGGATATATTTGCACACACACAGAAACAGAGTTGGCTGATGTAAGCATAGAACCCCTACCTATCTAGTATTATACACTATAGCTTGCAGTACTTACCACATGCACCACAGAGTTTATCTGATGTTAGATTGTCAGCCAGCACTCTTAAAGTGGATGACATCAGCAGGCCTTGTAGAGTAGGGCAATGTAGAGGCCAGCAGCTAGTCACAGGGCCATAAAACGTATAACCATTGCACAGAGATAGCCCATACGGGCTTGACCATAGTGCTTCATGGAGATATATTTACACATACACACACACACAAACACACACACACACACACACACACACACACACACACACACACACACACACACACACACACACACACACATTTGGCTGATGTGAGACTAGAACCCCTACCTATTTGCTGTTATACACTATATATTGCAACATTTATCGCATGTGCCATGGGTTACATCTGTTGTGTGTGTGACTGCAGGCACAGTACTTGTGGAGTACGCAAAGTAGCCTTGTATTAGACAGCATGTGTGGCCTGCAGAGTGATATTGATTGGTACTGTTATTGTATCTATTGTCCTAGGAGTGCTATACCTGTCACTATACCTGCTATGTGTGTACAGTTAGCAGTATGGCCATATGTGGCTGGTTGCAGTTAGATAGGCAAACATGACAAAAAAGGTGATAACATTTACAATGCTCATTCGCAACCCTTTCCTCTATCTTGTTGTAAGGGTACACATATGTATACATATAAAGTCTACACAGATGTATAGCTAAAGATCTTCACTTGCTCTGTATAAAAAAAATATATATATATATATATATATATATATATATATATATATATATATATATAATATATTTATGACTCAGATGTCTAGTATACAATCATAACTTTATTTACATACATAATCTGCCTACTGTCTAATTTGATGTACTTTTCTTGTTTATTTCAAACATTTCTGTAAAATTCTGTGTAAAATCTACAGTGTAACTGTCAATGTATTATTTTTCTGTTGGAGCTTTTCTCCCTGGGCCTCCGCTGAAAATGGGCTTCCACCCTATCCTGGTCAACAAATGTAAAATAAATAATAAATAAATAAATGTGGCCAGGGACAATATGGCCTGTCCAAGGCATCCATTCAACCATTGTACAGTACGACACCTGCTCACCTGTGTCTGTCTATATGGTGACATTCCACAGGAACAGGGGTCTGTGGGTGAGTGGATTATGTACTGTTGCTGCCTTGGTTTGGTTCCTTTGGACAACTGTTTTGATGTGTGAGTGCAGATAACCTCAGCATTCCCAGGGTATGTGGGGAAATCCATACATCCCACCATACCTCTCAACTGTGTCGAATTCCTTGGCATTTAACGATTTTGAGGTCCAAATAATGGGGTGCCATGAATTTCCGATTGACCCCCTTTATTCACGATTAATTCGTGCATTTCATGGCCTTTTTTTAAATACTTTTCCACCTCCGCAATCTTCCGCTGACATCATCATGTCCACGATGATGTCAGCATCATGAGCAGCCTGCCAACCAGTCGGAATTTGGCTGAGGGCTCGAGGGGTGTGACTGACTGATTCACTGTACATTATGGGCAGGAAAAGTAACATGTGTATTTTCCCAGCTCCATCTCAGGAAAATTTTCCAGTCTATCACTGTCTATCTGCTGCATTTATTGAGGAGAATTGTAGGTTTCATGTGCGCTCTGCATATCAAGGATTGGGAATGTAAGTTTTTTATTGTTTGTAAATGTAATAAGTGGTCAAGTATAAAGCAACAGTCTGTGTGATTGCGAACTGTACCTAATTAGTGTTTTTAAAGAAAAAAAATTAGATCAGTTTGGTGTAACAGAATGCACTGTTAAACATTTCCTTAAGAAATAAGATGGACAGTAGCATTTAATACGGGTCTGCCAAATGGACTGTGCACCAAAATAACCCACTTTATTGTATTTACAAGACTTTACTATGGCTTTAGAAATATAGATTCTCGATTTTAGCAGTGGCGGCTGGTGACTTCAAATCAAAGGGGGGCTGCAGGTGACAGCTGAATGGGTGGGGTCAAGGGGAAGGGGTGTGGCCAACTAGAAAGGGGAGGAGCTATGCTCAAAACCACAAAAACTAACTTTAATTAAATACGCTGCCCTGGGTGGCAAACCATCATTATGAGAGTCCGATCAAGACAAAAATAAGTGTAGAAGAATAAAAATATTTCAATGCATTGGCTGCATGACAGCTTACTTAATATCTAGATGGAAACAAAAGGTTGTGAGGCATGAAAAAATACATTACTTTTTAAATACATTACTGGAATGCCAGTCAAAATCAAGTGTAAGAAAAACCAGAAGCACTCAACTCAAACCACTTCTCCTTGCACTGCAGTTCTAATTATAATTTATATTCAGCTTTATTAAAGTACCAAGTAACATGCTGAAAGTAGAAATCTCTGTGATGCCCCCACTTGTAAAAATGTTTCTTATCCAAAAAAGACCTGCTGCCTGACAACTATCTACTTGTTTCATGGGGAAAACATGATCAAAGTAAAAAATGAAAAGCAAACAAGAAACAAGCTCAAGATACATTGCTTAAAGGATTACTGTACAGGTTATGGACCACACATGATTGGCATTCTGTTTAGTTTACGGGTAAAGTCTGTAGAGATGACTGCAAATCTCCAACAAATGTAATGAGCTTCCGAAAATATTGTAATCCTGTCCTTTATTACAAATACTGTCATATGCATTTCAATACCTAAGGCTTGTACATTATCTAGTTATGTAAATATTCTCCGCATGGCAACAACAAAAAGGCTTTCAGTGTTAGTAATTATTTAACAGTATGTTTATTAAAGGTTACTTGCATCTTACAATCTCAGACAAGCTTACCTGATGGTCATTAAAGCATTGCTACTTAAACACAGAGCAACAGGGCACTGCGACAGCATGCATTTTCTGAATAATAAGAAGCATAAATCAACAGTATAAAAATATGACAGAAAACCAGAACATTCTGCAAAATCAAGGACAGATGAAAAGTCACTGTCGTAGTTGTGTCTACCTTGGGTGGAGGGATACTCTGCACATTTACACTGCATAACTGCTCCTTCCCTTGCTTGGACACATCCAGAGTCACTACATGGGGGAGTGGGGTGCAACAAATATGTCACAATTTGAAATGTCTCTGGCTGACGGTGATGGCTCTGACAATCATACCTCTCAACCTGAGAGCAAGAAATCTGGACAAAGCCATACATAGAAGTGGGACAAAGGCCCAAAATAAGGACAATTTTTAAATATTGCTCTTATAAACTCAGAAAGATAATAGAATAGTAGTAGGTCTTAGTGCTACACAATAGTGAAGCAGGAACAGTTGGGTCTTGGGTGACAGTGAACCAGTTACTTCAGTTAGGAGGGGGTGAGACTCCAATTTACAGTTTATTTGATTTAATTTAAATAAAATCTCAGTAGAATCACACAATACAAAATATGTTACACACAACATGCATCCAAAAATATAGAGAAAAAGCTATTTTAACATTTTTTTATTTTCAAACTTGAAAATAATATAGACATTTTAAATTCTAAAGATGACATGTAAAATTATTTACAAACAAATTATACTTAGCAGTTATAAAATAATTGCTAGATTCAAAATATATGTAATTTGCTTTTTTGGTACAGACATAAATCCTTCAACATTATATCAATAATCCCAACACATCAGTGTAACAAATGTCAAGTCATCCACTCTAACTATATAACCAAAACAATTTTCATATCTGTTAATACATCTATCTAATCGCCTTAGCATTTGTATTCCTCGATCACCTACATCTGACATGAGCTACATGAAAACATTGCCAGTCATACTAAACTGTTTCACTTCCAGTACACAAGGCAGTAATGTGCATATACAAAAAAAAATTTCCATGTCTATAAATGTGAACATTAATCACCCAAGTCTTCTTCTATACACATGGAAGAAGACATAACTGTACTGAACATCTCTGAAAAATTTTACGTGGGATATAGGGACAGGAGGGCAACAAACAGCTGAAGGTACAGTTTGCAATGGACCAATCAATCAAACAGTTGGAAAAGTGAATCATGAGCTACAATACTTACTTTACTTCTGCATCACCTTCACTCTGTTCTTCTTCTAACTTCTTTTCTTTCTTCTTCTTTCTTCTTCTGTTCTTCCTTCAGGCTAGGCTAGCACAGGCTGCACAGCACAGATATTACCACCCAAATAAAAAAAAATTAAAAAATCCAATACCAAATTAAATTATTAATAAAATCGGACTCCTTGCTTAATCACAGTAACGAATCAATCCACATTCCACAAGCCCACAACTGACTGATTGATTCTCGCTCTTTTCCCAGCACATAAAGCCCGGGAAGAGAGTGACAACCAATCAGCAGCATTTAGCCCAGCAAGCACGTCATGACGTGCCTGCGGACGTCGCAGTCCGAGCCCCTTCCAATTCTATTCAGTTTGGAACCGCATAGACTTCTGGGCATCACGATGATGCCTTCATTACTCCTCCGGGCTGCAATGAAAACAAAAAAAAAAAGCTGTTTAAAACCACCACAGCCCGAGGCGGTTAAAGTGCGCATGCGCATACTTCCGAGTCACGGACTCGAAGTTTGTTTTAAACAAAAAAAAAGGTTTTTTTTTTTTTTTTTTACATTTTTTCTCACACTTTACTTTTTAGCTGAGGGGGCTGCAGTCCGGCAGTCTGATGCCACGAGCTGCCCCTGGATTTTAGAATGTTTGCACTCTTATTAAAACCACTTTTTGTGATTGTTTGCTGTCACATTTTTCCTCAAAGTTTCACCAGTAAAGTTTGATTTTCTTCAAGTATTTAAGGAGAAGATTATCAAGTATAAATATTTAAACAATAAGCAAAATTGTGGTTTGGTTTTCACTGTAGTCAGATGAAGCACCATTTGACCATGTTGCCATTCATTGTGCTTTGAATGCAGTATTGTTAGGTGATGAAAAAGAAGCAGTTTGTAAGTTAGTAGTTCACTATTATGATGCACTTTACTACTAGTTACGTCTGTCAAGTGAATCCAGACTTGCTAGGATCAGCAGTTATTAGGAACAATGGGGCTTGAGCAGAGGGAGCAGGGAGGGGATCGTTCGGGTGCTACTGTTACTGCATTTATTGATTAGAACAGGTTGAAGGGTTTTGAACTATGTGCTGACTCAGACAGTGACTGCTGCTGCATTTATTATTTATTGATAAGAAAGGGAAGCTACTGTTTTACTGTTGCTGCATTTACTGATATGCATTGCTACATTTACTGATGAGAACAGGTCTGTTACTGTTTTACTGTTGCTGCACATGAGAACAGGTCCATTGCTGTTTTACTGAGGTCCATTAATGCTTCTGCATATAGTTACCATCCAATCGCTGCTGCATTTATTAATGAGAAAGGGACCGTCCGGGTGCACAATTGCATTTGAAGTGTTCTGTCTGATCTGAGACAGTTAATTACTAATATACTCAAATTCACTTAAAATGTTAACAATTATGCCTGGTAGCAATGCAAACACAGAAGTGCTGTTAGAAAATAACTGTAAATAAATAAGGCAGGTGAGAAATAGTAATGGGGGGGGGGTCTGTATGTTATTGTGCTGTGTAGAAGGCTAGTAAGAAAACTAGTTGAATAATGTGAGGCGTGGATTTCAAAGACACTAAGGAGATCATGCTGCCTTTTTTTTCTCTGCTGTTCCACCCCTACAGTAACCACCAAGCTTACCTCATCAGGCAGTCAGTGGATCTGTCATTCATTATTTCCAGGAATGAGAGCTCACCAGCCCATTCATTTTCCTAAAAGGAGAGTCAGGTACCAAGAGTGACGCTATCATCTACTAAAATGGGGTGGGGATTTTTTGTTTGTGCTCCAAATGCCCACTACCACAACAACTTGTATGCATACCTCTCAAGTCTCAATCTCTCAGAGCAAGAAATCTGAACAAAGCCAACAATAATGGTGGGGCAAAGGCCCAAAAATATGGAGGGAGTTGAGGGACAGATTTTAAATATTGCTCCTGTAAACTCATAGTTGCTAGAATAACAGGTTTTACATTATTATGTATTTTCTGAGAGGTATGAAGTCTAAAATTCAAATGTCTACTTATTATTTATTATTATTTAGTGACTTTAATCTTCATTGTGGTTTTCCACAATTCCATTGGAGTGGCCAGGGTGTATGCAAATTTATGTTAATCAGCGTACAGATTTGTACCTATTTTTCATGGGCCTTTGTCCAGATTTTTGATGATTCCAGGTTGAGAGGTATGCACCCCCCCACCACACACACACACACACACACATGCACACGCAAACACACACACACACACACACATATATATATATATATATATATACACATATACAGGTAGATATAGATATAGAAATAATAAATGTGTATAACAGGGATGTCTCTATAAATGTTGCTGTATGTGTACGTTATGTATATGAGTTATGTAGATATATGTGGAGAGTCTCTGTATCATTGTAATATATATATATATATATATATATATATATATTGCTATATTTATATATATATATATATATATATATATATATATATTTATATATTTGTATTATATGTACATGGAGTACATACTGACAGACACTAAGCATGTGGGAGGGGGTTAGACTCAGACAGATATGTATAGGTAGCTGTCTGCATGTACAGAACTATTTCCATATAGCAGGCCTTTGTGAGGAAGAGGCAACAAACTTGTGCTCAAGTTAGCTAAATGTAGGAGCATGCCCAGTGGGGTCTGTCAGTCCTTACAAGGTGACTGCATGCCAGAGCTACCTGCACTCCAGGCCAGGATTTTGTGTGCTACAGACATTGGCAGCTGCACCTGTTTCCACAGTACATTACTTCCTTGACATTATCTATGGCATTCCCTGGCTGTGTGCTGTAATTAATATGTGACTGGGGTACATAATGTAACACCACATACAGGGTGACAGTCTGCATACCTCTCACTTTACATGTTTTTTCATAATCAGTGGCGGATCCAGGAATTTGCAAAGGGGGGGGGGGGCGCAGACTGGTTAGTTGACTACTGGGTGAAAGCGGGAAAGTGAGACACTGGGTTTGGTGGTTGTGAAAAGATTACCTTAATAAGGTCTGACATCACGTGTGGAAAGACACATGAATTGTTTTCAACCCTTTTGAGATATCCCATCTTCAAGTTTTCCCTTAGTAGCACTTGTGTTATCATCTAGTAGCACTACTCTTAGACCTTCCTCCCTTTACCCTCTTTGCTTTTTCAGTTTCTGACAAATATGGATGGACAATTTCTTACATTTTCTCCTGCTAGTCTGATCAGTATGGGCATCCTGAGACAGTGTAGTAACTGTATTAAATGCAGGTTTCTCCACCATGCTGCTTATTTTTGTGGTTTTATTTATTTTTTAGTGCCGTGCAGTTTCTGTCCTTGCAAGTGGTCTTTGTTGTAGTGTAGCAACTGTCTGGTGTACTTGGACAACCCTCTACTACTACCACCTAGGAACATAATTTGTAAGAGATGTAAATATGTCAAGCACCTAGTGTCATTGCGCTCTCCCCCACAAACCAGTATATCTGGCACTGAGAATGTTGGCAACATGAATACCACAACTCAAACACCACCCAAACCTACACCACACACTCCCACATATGCGTAGGCCCTCAAGAAAAGTATACCCAAACAAAAGAGACTTCCGAGGCATAAACGTATGCAAACTACACAGCCCACCACACCACACATAGTACTCACACATGTGTTGCACAGCCACTAAGGCCTAAACATAAACCAATCTTATTAGTCATAGGAGACTCCATTGTGAGACACACAGATGTGCCCCTCACCAGGCTGGATAAGGAGAAAGTCACGGTTAGTTGTTTGTCGGGTGCCAGAATCGGCCATATCATCAATGTACTCAAGTCTCAAACAGATATAAAACAGTTACATAACTGAAAAACTGTTACATCAAACAGGCAAAGTTTTACAACAAATGGAACATGTAATTGTTGCTGTGTATACGATTTAAATATACTGGAATTATTAAACAGAGAAAAAGCAGTACAGTAACAGTGATAAGGAGAGCAGAAGAAGAGAGAGAAAGAATCAGGCAAGAGAGAAGAACAAGAATAAAAAAAGAATGAAAATATGTTTTATACCCAGTGGCGTCTATTCCCTTTATTATCCTTTTATCATTTTTGCACCTTCTTGACCAATTGGGCAACACAATTGAATATTGCACTCCTGCTGTGATTGTAGTAGGGATATACACAATTTACTTGATAACTTAGTTAATTTAAACAAGGAAAAGAACACTTTCAAGACCAAAACTATAAAATGTCTGACAAATGAGTATTTATAGTATTTATAGTGGTCATACTGTGACTACTTTAAGACAGTTAAATGCCACATCAGTGTTTGGATTTAATACCATGTGAACTGAGTAACTGAGGGATAGGAGGATACCTGTAAAACCTATGGTAAACTACTGCCCTTGGTATTATAAAGGACATCCCCACAGAAACAAACACACACACGCGCGCACACACCCACACACACACACACACACACACACACACACACACACACACACACACACACACACACACACCATATCTCTCGACTGTCCAGATGTTTGCCTCATATTTTTGGTCTGTTCCTCATGAAATTTGTGATTCTCTGGCAAATCATTGACTACTGAAGCTACTAAATAATGACACACATTTCAGATGCACACTGTATATCCTTCAGAAAATACATCATAACATAAAACCTGTTATTCTAGCACCTTTCAAAGTTTATATGAGCAATATTTAAAATACGTCCCTATTTTTTGTCCTTTGTCCTCCCATTATGTTAGCCTTTGTCCAGATTTCTTACTCTAACCAGTTGTGAGGTATCACACACACACACTGATACATACATTCAAAATGTGAATGAATTGCACAGCACAGCCACTGGCAAAATGCATTTATTCATAGTTAGCTAGACATAAAATAATAATCCTTAGTGACATTACAGTCTACATACACTGGAATGAAGATATATTGAACAACCAGCAAATTACATGCATATCTTTGAAGTCTAGTGCTATCATCATAGTTAGAGGCAAGTAAAAGAAAGACTACCATTTTGTCAGTCCATGAGGCTAACCTCTGGAAGGAAGGAGGCCCAGATATGTCTGTTTTTTTTTTTTTTACAATAAATAATGTTATTAGTTAACTGTATCTATGCTGTACTGGATTAGAAATAGCAAAATCCTTACCAATGCTATCACTGATACCTTTCCCATCTTTCCTTCACCTCCTTTCACAATTTATCTTCATCTCATACATTAATGTTTTTAGATTATATTATATTGGAAAGAGTATTGTGTTATGCACATCACATAGTATGTGGGTTTGTATATTTCACATATGTGTAAGACTATTGTGTTATAAATCTTCCAATTCTTGAAAAAAAAAAAAAAAAAAATACATGTTCAGCATTATATCTGTTATTACTTTTATTGTTACTTTTTATTAAACTATGTATTAATACTTTGGAGCTTTTCTCCCCGGGCCTCTACTAAAAATGGACATATATCCAGCTAGACTAGCCCGGTCAACAAATGTAAAATAAATAAATAAAAATAAAAGGAATGTACCACTTATCTGTATACAGAATGATGGGGTGTATGTTTAAAACTGCAGAGGATGAATTACTTAAATTCATTTAAAATTGTTTATATCGGGGGAATGTGTAAACAAGATATATTATACAAATTTAATAAAAGGATACGTGGCTTACATTACTCCTAATAAACGATGAAAACATTACTCTTTTCTGTATGGGTGTGTTTCAAAGTGTTTTTCTGTGTCTTGAGAGGAGTTCATTATGTTACTGTGTAGGAGAACATGTGCCTTAGAAGTCACTTGCTTAACACTGTGGGCACAAATTTTCTCCTGCTGTTTTATGCCCACTTGCAGTAGACAAACACAAATGTAAATAATGATTTTGCATTCATTTCGTGATTTTTTTATCTATTTTTCTCCAAAACGTCAATGAAATGCACAGTACAGTCACTGGCAAAATGCATTTATTCATAGTCAGCTAGACAGAAAATAATAATTACAAACACATTCGTAGACAATGGCTTAGTTTTAACTAACATATAAGTCACGACTCTGAAGTGTCCCAAATTTTGTTTCATATTTCAGCCCTTTTCTGATAAATCACTGAAGATTACAGTCAGTCAGTGAAGCCAGATAATAGAATCTTACACTGTACTCTTAGACTGAGCCTAAAATTGGTCCATTGAGATCAGTGCAATATATTGGTAAACAAATTCTAAATAAATAGAAATAGTTGAGGGGGGTGTCCTGAATTCTTGAACAAAGACATTGAGAAGTCTAAACCTCAAGATGCACGCACTCGAAACTCTCCTTAGCATGGAGAACATCGATATCTGTGCAGTAACCGAAACCTGGTTCAGGGCTCCCGAGAGCACCCCAGCACTACCAGGTTATACCTCATACCATGCTTTTCGGCCCTAAAACTTGGACCGAACCACAAAAGGAGGGGGAGTATCGATATTCATCAAAGATACCCACACCTCCAGGTTGGTGGCAAAGCACGAAGCATCAGAGACTATCCATGTGCAACTAACAGTGGGTAAAACTGCCTTCCAGTTTATAGCCTGCTACAGACCACCCTCCCAAACCCAGGAACCACACTCGGCCTTCCTGAGAACACTGGAAAATATGAAGGTCTCTCCAAACACCATTATATTGGGCGACTTCAACTACCCAAACATAGACTGGGAGCATTACTCTAGCTGCAACACCCTAGCCCAAAGGTTCCTAGAATTTATATACTCAAATTCTATGGAACAACTTGTTACCACTCCCACAAGAGGGGAAAACATACTGGACCTGATCATCACCAACATGGGGACTCTATGCTCCAGACCAGAAGTGTATCCCTCACTGGTAAGATCAGACCATAAACTAATCTCACTGGATATTCACATCCCGACCCCACCCCCTGCCCAGAAAACCACAGTGAAAAACTTCTCTAAAGCAAATTTCACACTCCTCAAAACTGAGGTGGAATCCTTCAAAGCCCCCGGGCCTGTGGAAAATACGGCCCAGACCGCAGAATCCTTTATAAACGCATTCTATGAACACCTTCAGGAATGCATGGATCATGCGATCCCAAATAAAACCAAGACCCAATCCTCCAAAGGCAGACGTCCTGTCTGGTGGACCCCAGCCATAAACAAACTATACAATAGAAGGAGGAAGCTACTAAATGATAGAGCAAAATCCCAAAAGGGAAGGCATCACTGATCAGTATTAGCAAAAAACTACGGACACACATAAAATTGTCTAAGGCCAGCTTCGAGAGAAAAATTGCACAGGACACTAAGGATAATCACAAGGCTTTCTTTAGTTATGTTAGGAACCTGGGTGGTAATTCCCAGATATGCTCAGAATTAGTCCAAAATGACAAAAAATACACCGAACCCACAGACATTGCCAACATCCTAGCTGACAGGTTCAGCGGAAACTTCTCCCCCCTCTCCCCACCAAAAGGGCAAATATCTATCCCAGCAGAGTGCTGCCCCCCTGACATCTCAGATGCTCAGGTAAGAGCCGCCCTCTCCAAAGCAAAAAACACAGCATCAATGGGACCAGATGGTGTCCCGGGCTGCGTCCTACATAAACTCCAAGAAGAGCTAAACTCAAACATAAAACTACTGTTCAATCTCAGCCTTACTACAGGATATGTGCCCAAAGAGTGGCGTACAGCAACAGTGGTCCCTCTCCATAAAGGTGGTGCCTCAACGGATCCTGGAAACTATCGCCCCATAAGCCTGACTAGCTTGGTCTGCAAAGCTATGGAAAGGATCATCATGGACCTCATAAATAAAGATATTGGGGACCTACAAACACTGGATCCTACCCAGTTCGGCTTTGTTAAGGGCAGATCCTGCCTCTTAAACCTGGTTGATTTCTTTGAAACAGTCACCAAGGCCATTGACGAGGGGAAGGTGGTCCACACAGCCTACCTGGACCTCGCAAAAGCCTTCGATACAATACCCCACTCGGGCATTATAGATAAGCTCACCAGCTTAAATATAAACCCCTATGTCACTAGATGGATTGCAAACTGGCTCAAGGACAGAACCCACATGGTTAGAATTGCTGGAGCCATGTCAGACTCCAAACCAGTTACAAGTGGTGTCCCACAAGGCTCAGTCCTGGGACCTCTCTTGTTCGGTATATATTTCTCCGAGGTACAGGCCAACACGGAAGGACTGTGGCTGACCAAGTTCGCAGATGACTGCAAACTGGGCACCATAATCGACTCTCCAGCCGACACAAGCATCCTCCAAAAGGGCCTCATAGAAACAGACAACTGGTGCCAGAGCCATGGCCTCAAGCTAAATGCCAAAAAGTGTATAGTCATCCCCTTTGGCAAAAACAAAGTGCCCACAAATTACCACATAGGTGGTAATCCATTAAGTACAGAAGAAGTAATTAGGGACCTGGGGACCCAAGTTGATAGCAATCTCTCATTTGACAACCACGTGGCCAAAGTGGTTAGAAAAACATTTTATATAGCCCACCTAATCATGAAGGGATTCACATCTAGATCAGGGGAGGTCATCGTGCCTCTTTACTCATCTGTCATCAGGCCCGTAATTGAGTACAATGCCCCTTTTGGGATGTACCTTACCAGACACCTGCAGCAACTGGAAAGACCCCAAAAGTACCTCACCAAGAGGATCAAAGGGCTCAAACAGATGCCATATGCTGCCCGGTTAAAGAAACTCCAGCTCTACTCAGTGGCATACCGCCTGTTCAGAGGCGATCTGTGCCTGACGTATAAAGCCATGTCCAACCCGGAATTAATGGACATGCTGCACCTCAGAAAATCCAAATCCCATCGAGCTACGCGCTCGAGAGACTTGAACCTCAGCACTGAAATAAATAGGACATGCTGGAGGGACAGATTCATAACCCAGAGGCTCCCTTCACTCTGGAATAAAATCCCAGTCCAGGTTAGGCAGAGTCCCTCATTGACTCTCTTCAAGAGGAATCTTGATGAGTGGATGGGAGATCGTAGGTTTACCCCGGGTATCACTTCTGTGTCACTGTTAGACAGAGGCACAGTATACTAACATCGAAAAAGGGCATAGCAAAATAAATTTAAAATGGGTGGCGAAAGCCAAACACATTCTGGCTAGGCTTATAAATGCCCTAGGGCAGATAGCCTAGTATGAACCTATGAACCTATGAACCTATGAGAACTATTATATATTTTAATAAGATCTGAAAGTGTTTTCTAAGTAAATATGAACATTATTTGCATGATAATAATTATCTTTCTCATATAGCTTCAATAAGATGTGTTTGATTTTATTTATTTATTTAGGCTTAGATGACCAGGTTAGTCCCACCTGTACTGGTATTTGTGTGTGAATATGCATTTGTGTGTATACCTGTGCACACTGCAATATAGAGATGGGATTCATTTGACTAGAAACTTAACATCTCGAGTCTGTTTTGTATTTTTTTATAATCGCTGAAAATATACCAAATATAGTTATATTCATTTTCAGTGTATGCGTTAATACTCATTTCAATAACTTTGAAAATATTATCTTTATTACTTGCCTTTGTAGAAAGTTGTATACAGCTCTCCAAATTGTATTTGTTTTCAACTCCAAATCCCTCTAGCACAGCCGACAAAAAACTAATGAGAATTATCAACCTCAAACTCATTGTTTCAGTTTGACTGAGACTGTGATACAGTATTGGGGTAAACAGAGGACTTTGTGAAAACAAAATGTGATCCAATACTTACATAAAAATAGTCTGTGGAGAAAGGTAATGAAGTAATAAACATTAACTTAACAATCAGGCTATACCAAGTGGGGCTCGTAATTTATAATTTGTACAGCATTAGCACACAATCTCACTGGCGGCCATGTCACTTGTGAGTTCTGGCCTTATCTCCATCATACTGTGTATATTTTTGACTCACATTTTCAGTCTGGTCCGCATAAAATGTGTGGTTTTCTGGCAAGTCACTGAGGACTGAAATCACTAAATAATGACATACATTTCAGTTACAGGCTTCATGCCCTTCAGAAAATGCATGCTAACGCAGATTGTTATTCTAGCAACTTTCTAAGCCTGTAAGAATACTATCTAAAATATGTTCATATTTTGGGCCTTTGCCCCCCACACCCCCATTATTTTAGGCTTTGTCTAGATTTCTTGCGCTAAGAGGCTGAGGGGTATCCCTGTGTTTGAAGAATGAAGATTATTTCCAAATTATAAAGTCACACGTACCATATAAATACACTTAGCCATATTTCTTCTAAAATGGTACACACACACACACACACACATGCACATCTTGCAATCAAATGATTCTCCTCCTTGCCCCCATATGACTAAAGACTTGTGCCTGTCTGTCTGTCGGTTGCTTTTTGTGCCTGGGTGTGTCTGTATGTGTGTCAAGTGAGTGGATAAGGAACAAAAAATTATTACAGAGGGCATGAAAAATTCCCATCTCACAAATGAATGGTATTTTATGCTATAGAATAAATACCTACCGCTAATATATTTTTTTCGTAAAAGTAATAACTGCTGTTGATTGAAGTTTAGTTATAATTAAACATATTATATGTCTCATTTAATAAAGTTTAGAATGATACATTTACGAGGAAATTGAGTGTGTGTTTCTTTGATAAAACTACCTAAGTAGGACTGTCCACAAAAAAAAAAAAAGTACAGTTAATAACCCTAAAGCGATTACTTGCCCCCGATTGCACTTTAATGTCCTAGAGCAGCTTCCCTTGACGAAGAACTCCTTTGACATAATCTGAATATGTGATGGTCATATTAATTTGAAAATACTTGCAATTCCTGCAATAAAAAGTTTTAAAGAAAGGTTGCATCACTTTCTTGTTTGTATGCCCAGAGAAGAAACAGAGGCTGCATCTAGCGCTACTTCTTTGCATTTTCCTAACCTTGATTGCTTTTTCCAAACAATTTCCAAGAGCTTGCAGCTCTGATGATAGTTTATAAGAAAGGAATGTTGTCCAGTCTGGGCTGGGGATGGATCCCGTTGTGGGAAGATCAGTGGAATAGGTTCCTATCAAGATGTAATTCTTACTGATGCCATCGATGGCCCCCATTTCCCCTTTGCTGGCATAGATGATGGAGAAGAATGGCCAACAGTATTTTATAACAGGACTTGCAAATGTGCTGCAAGCTTCATGAGACCCAACTGTGGAGAATATTTCTTTGGCTTTACAGGGTCTACCTGCAATGAATGGAAATTACTAGTTAGAAAGAACATACTACAGCTTACTACAGCTGAAAAGGACAACTATCCTGCCTATGTCAGTCTTGCAAAGCACACTCCTAGTAGAGACTATGTTATTGAGGTGGGCACCACACCAATGTTCCGGGACATAAACATTTATGATCTCTTTGTTTGGATGCATTACTACTCTTCCTGGGACACATTCGTAAACAAATCGCGTATCTGAAGAAATATAGACTTTGTGCACAAAGCGCCAGGTTTCCTTCCATGGCACAGAGCTTACCTGCTTCTTTGGGAACACGAGCTCCAGAAAGTGACTGGAGATGAAAACTTCACCATTCCTTACTGGGACTGGAGAGATGCTGACGACTGCGACGTTTGCACTGATGAGTTTATGGGAGGACGGAATCCCAGTAACCGGAGCCTTATCAGTCCAGCCTCATTTTTTGATTCTTGACAGGTAGGAATTTAAATATCAGTGCTAATGTATGAGCTTTCCCACTAACCACAAAGAGTAGCATAAAGTATTCTGTAAACTTTTACGTAAAACAGTTGGAAAAAATACCACCCAGGTGCTTTTGAATTTTAAGTAATTTGTTTTATTCTTAAAGTTGTATAAGCAACAACACAGTTTGGTACTGTAGCAAAGCTTATTCTGAAGAATATCAGCTTTGTCTGTAAGACTTTGACAGACACCAAATCATGGTAGCGTACATGACAGGATGAGGGCGCTTTGGAGCCTCACGATGGCTAAGACTTCCCTGGGCATTATACTGTACACTACTTTCAATTAACCTCTTAGAGTAAGAACTCAGGATAAAACAAAAAAAAAGTGTAAGAAAGGACAAAGACTGCAAATCAGGAACAGATTTTAAATGTTGCGCTTATAAATTTTAAAAGTTGATAGACTAACAGGTTTGGCATTCGCACTCATTTTCTGAAATGTATGAACTTAGAAACTCAAAAGTTGTCACTGTTTACTCACTTAAATTCTCAATAATTTGCCAGAAAACCACACATTTTATGAGGAACATACAAAAATATGACACAAAATGAGGACATCCTGCGAAATTCTAACTAAAAACGGCTGTATGGATGTTATTGTCACTTGTGTACTTCAGTGTTATATTAGTAGCCTAGGGACTCTACTTCCACGTAATGGTTGTCCGGGCCTTCAGCAAAAAGTGTTGAATGATAACCACCCACCTGCTGAGTTCACTTAGTTTCCTCTTGACACTTAGGAATCCTGGACCTAACGAATGATGCAGTTACATGCATGGAGTGGCCAGATCATTGCAGAATTGTGCACATTACTTTTTTTTCCTGTGTGCCTGCCAGGTGTTACTCTGCAGATGTCTGCAGCATCCGAAAACAAACATTGGGTCATCTGTGGCACAGGCCATTATTTTATATTTAAAGTCTTGCCACAGAGGCCAGAAGCATCACTAACAAATGCTTAATAAAGTTCTGCGAGTTATATATTAATTAATGCTGTAAGCGTGCCAAATGCAGCACTCTTTCAACTACCGCTTTTTGGCACCTTGAAAATAATTGGTACTTCAATGAAAAATAGCAAATTACCTCAATGCAGCTCACTCCCTCACACTGGAAGAGCAGTTTTAAAGTCTTTTGTCTGGTTTTAAACTGTCTTGAACAGTCTGACCGTCACAAGGTAAATAACTTTAATTCGTTATCACAGCTGTCACCAACGTGCCTAAATTAAAATGGAGATGCAGTTGGAGGATCGTGTTAAAGAAAAGTCATCTGACTGCACCTCCAATCACATCTCCAATGTACAGTATTAGACGCGTTGTTGACAGGATTCTCTGTAAGACATGCATTTAAAAAAAAAAAGTCTAAAAAGGGGCCAGCGCACGCCCCTGCGCCCATGCCTAAATCCGCCACTGATAATGTCCAGAATTTCACCCCATATGTCTGGCCTGTTCCTCATACATTTGTGGTGTTCTGCTAAATGTTGTATAATACAGTTAGTGAACAGTACTAACTATAAACGACAAACATTTGATTGCTGGACTTTATATCCTTCAGACATCCTGTACTGATGTAACCCACTTTTATACTAGCCACCTTCTAGGTTAATCAGAGCATCTGAATGTCTGTCTCTAGTTTTGTCCCTTTCCCCCCCATTCTCTCTGGCTTTGTCTAGCTGTCATGCACTAACAGATTGAGGGGTATGGCATTCTTTGGAAACACCACCATATGACTACCTCACATACAAAAGATGTGGATACTGCCAGATTCAAACCATCAACGCCATCACCCATACTAATGTCCTTAGTCTACTGAGCCACACAGGGATGTGTCATTCATCGCACAATCAACAGCATATATATATATACATTGTCACCCCTACATTACATGAGACATAGAAAGTGTGGCCAGGTTCTATGTCACAGCCCTGGAATTGGCTGGTCTGCACATACTATTGTACAGAGTACCTGTTGTCCCAAGTGGCTGTTAGATCTCTCTAAGTAGCCCACTATATTCCCTTGCATACATACAGCTGATCTATACATCTGCTACCATATTCTAGTACCCCTTACAAGTGGTGAATAGGTGAGTGACTTACCTTGCAAATGCAGCAGCTGATAGACCTGTAGTTTGGGGCTGGCTCTGTCTGATGCATGCAGTACACAGCCAATACATGGTTAGGTACAGGTTGTGTGGGCTGGTTGCCATCATTTTTACTAATATGCATGTGAGTCGGAGTAATGTGTCAGTACCTAGGGCCTTAGGTTGTCAGTGCATGTGCTATGTGTTATCTGTTGGCCAAGGCTAGGGCATACTGGGCATGTCTACATCTGCCTACAGGGACAACCTCAGGGGTTTCCTCACGGGAGTCCCCCTGTGGATGTGGCTGTGTGACCTAGGCACTGATGGGGGGCTGTGTATCTCTTCCCTTTGCTGATCCTGCTGCAGCTGTTTTCAAAGGATCATATTGTATAGTATGGCAAATACTATGAAACTCTGTGCACATGTGTCTGGAGAATAGGCTTCCCAGCATACTTGCATCTCAGTCATCATTACCACTCTTCAAAAAGCAACTAAAAATCTTCCTAAAAACACAATGGCTATGCCCTTCTACTAACCCTGACTGATACTCCCCAGTACAACATCACTGTATACCTTGCACCCAAAACCCATAGTGTGGAATGAGTAATCTTTCACTTAACCCCCCTTTTTTTACTTTCCTGCTCCCAGGGAAATATCACTGTATTTGATCTTTGTATACTCATTCGGCTATTAGCAAAACTCTATCATCTGTATACAGACTAACTATCTTTTTACTATGAGTATAACATTCTGTTTTAAATGCATATACACAAACTCTCTTGTGCATTAAGTTATACTTTAAGACTACCTGAATTCACTTTTTAAATCTGTGCCTTCATTCCTAACATATAGTATGTTGAATATCATACCCTTTACCATGTAAATAGTACTATATTGCTGTATTAAACTCTGTACTCACTAATGTCATACCCTTTACTATGTAAACAGGACTGTATTTCTGTGTTAGACTTTGTATCGATAGTACTGTACTGCTGTGCTAAACTCTGTACTCTCTTTCTCTATAGTACTGTACTCCTGTCATAAACTCTGTATTCACTTCTCTCAATATGAAGTTCTTATTTGGAAATTCTTCTTTTTTTCTTTTATGCTGATCTGTATTATTTACTTAATGTGGAGCTTATCTCCCCGGGCCTCTACTGAAAATGGACATGTATCCAGTTGGACTAGCCCGGTTAACAAATGTAAAATAAAATAAATAAATAAATAAATAAAATACTGCAGGGCTCCACCAGATATATTGAGGCACCAGAACTGTGACTTCAGCAGCCCAAACACATGCTCTATGATGTTCCTAGTTTGTGCGTGTACATCATTATTGCATTCTTCCATGGGTGTGTGTGTGCATTTCTGATGAGTGTCATCATCCACAGTTCCAGTGTGTAGCCAGCATCCCCCAGTAAATGGCCATGTGGGATGTCCCCCCTAGCAAACATCTAGTACAGCTTTGATGCATGCCAGATATGGGAGTCATGTCAACTGCCAGGGCTGCCAGCACACACAGTCATGATAATGCCCTGGGTATTGCACATGACCTGGCAGTTGATGGAGTGATACCCCTTGCAGTTGACGTAGATTATACCATTCTCACCTGGCGGTGCTTTGATGTGTGCATGAGTGCAATTTATGGCACCCAGTACATCAGGATAGTGTGCTACATGGTAGAAGTCTTGCATACTGCTGTTCCTCACCTCAGGGTTGAGGGGAAAAGAAATATGCTCACTGGCATGTGGTAGCATGGCATCCAGGAACTGGTGGAGTACCCTGGATGCTGATGCCTGTGAGACCACATCATGTCCCCAGTTGGTCTTTGGAAAGTACCTGTAGCTAGTATCCTAACAGCTACACATACCTTTGTTTCCACTGGGATGGATTCCCCTCTGTTGGCTTAGGGTTAAGTTGAGGTCGGCAGAGCTAAGTGAGTTCTTGTAGTATGTCTCTAGCCACCCTGTAATGCTCTACAATCTCTGGCTCCTGTAGTCCCTGGAAGGTTACCCTTGGCCTGAACATTCTTCTCCTTCTCAGTCTAGGCCTATGGTCAGCAGCAGCAGTGACCTCAGCATCTAGCACATTCATATGTAGCAGACCTGCAGCAGCCTCTAGCATTCCTTCAGTTAAAACTCCCAAGTCTGTACTCCACTGGTGCAGAGTATGGGGGTGAAATCAGATTGTAGGATGTATGCAACCTTTACAGTGCTCTGCTGTAGGTGCAGCCTTTGTGATTGGCTACCTATGATAAATTCCACCTGCCAAGTACATCATTAAGGACTGTTAATGGCCCTAGTTTAAGTGAAACAGGGGTTATTAGTACTTAATATATCATTGCCTTTCTCAGACAGTTTTTTTTTGGATAGCCTTTCTCATTCAGCACTGCGGCACACTGTGCAAACACCCACTGTGAAGGTAATTAGTGCTCAGCACTCAGCATACACGCCACCATGAATGATCATGCTCAGCATGGCATTGTACCACACAAACACATAAAAACATGATGAAACATGTGCCCTAAAGGTAAACAAAGCTTAGAAGACACTGTACACCCCCCTTGCTGTGCACAGTGGCGTGCGTGCAAACACCCACTGTGAAGGTAAATAGTGCTCAGCACTCAGCATACACGTCATCATGAAAGATCACGTTCAGCATGGCGGCGCACCACACAAACACACAAAAACATGATGAAACTCATGCCCTGAATGTAAACAAAGCTTAGAAGACACTGTACACCCCCTCCCCCTGCTGTGCACAGTGGCATGCACGCAAACAAGCGCAACTGAGCTCCAATGAGCTTACAATTCCTCAGACACATCCCCTTTGCTGTCAGGTACCTCTTCTGTGGACACCAACATGGTTCTGTTCCTACACGGATGGGATCTGCGGACATGGTTACCCATTTGTGCTATTCTGTAACCCCAGCTCATTTGCATAGGGATCCATGCACACAACCTGGAATCAACATGGTCCAAGGCCCTGCCTCCTTAGCAACAGAACCATTCCACCATTCTAGATACTCCATGCAGGGTCCTATACTACATTACTGTCACATACTAATAACTTTTTACACTCTTTTTTATTTATTTATTTGTTTTCATAAAAACATGTTTGCACACTGCGGCACACCATGCAAACATACCCAGATCATTAAAAAAATTAAATTATTTTACATTATTTTTCATACGGTTTTCGACACATGGTGGATGATTTTGCACATATCTGTGTCTGCTATGCTATTTCTGTCCATCTCATGACACATTTACAGCCCCTGTTGTCTGTTTAAAATCCTGTACACAGAATTTTTCTGTGTACACTATGGACACCAACATGGCAACTGCAGGACTGCCTATCTGCTTCCTGGATCAAATTTCCTCTCTCATTTGCATGCAGTTCACCTGCTTATCAGGTGATTTGCATGGGTCTATATTAGAACATCGACTTTTTAAAACGTCGAATGTTCTAATATCGACCCCTGTTCAGCAAACGCTGACAATATCGAACATGCAGAACAGCAATTTTTTTTCCCCAGGGAAAAAATTTGCTGTTTCGACATACATACACACAACACAAGCACACCAAACAAACAGCAATCCACACACATACACCTAAAATCCTACATCAAACCCTACACTAAACTGTACATACACCACTAGCTATCCACTTACCTTAACCCAAACCCTAACCCTAAGGTCCGTCACTATCGCACACTCACCTCACCTGCGCCCTAACCCTAACTTACCTACCCTGCCCTAACCCTCACGTCCACACAGTCGCACACTTACCTGACCCGTGCCCTAACCCTAACTCACCTACCCCATGCCTTAACCCTCACGTCCACACAATCGCACACTTACCTGATCCCGACCCGTAACTTTCCACCACAGTGCTGAAAATAGCAAAGCCACAGGAACGGCCAACCGAATTCCTTCCCTAGGAAGAAATTCGGTGTTCTGCAGCTTCGCTATTTTCAGCGTTCGCTGAATAGGGGTCGATATTAGGACATTCAAAGTTGTGAAACTTCGATGTTCTAATATAGACCCGATTTGCATACCACGTGTACTTCTGTGTAGGTGTGTATGAGCGGCACCCAGCTATGTTTACTGGATTGCAAACCTGCTTACTTTCATATAAGCAGTGTGCCACTATGCCTACATGGAAAAAAAAGTCTGTGTAGGCTTTAATAAATTCCCCCCATTATCTTTGATAATGAAATTCAGTTTTGGAAGGGTTTGCAGCATTTAGCTGGTGACTAACATGCCCATCTCTAGTACCCTTTCTCCCCTCTCATCATCGTCATCAGCATTTTATCTCATATTAACATTAGGGATGATTAACAAGGCCATTACTGGGTGTTTGTTTCTCACCAGTAGTGAGGGTGTGGTCAGTGATGTCACAGCATCAGTGATGCAGCACTGGAAAGTATTTCTGACTGTATCATCATATCAGATGACTGACAGATTGCCGCTCCATATTTAGATCTACTAAGAACTTTCTTTTAATTCTGTCAAAAAGAAAATGAAAAGGAACTCATTTATTAACTTCCTGCTTTTTAAGATTTAATACCAGTTTCATGCAGTACTATCACTTTTCATCAGAGAACAAATGACATGACTCTTGGACAGCTGTAACATAAGTTGACTTTGCGACATTAAAACACATTAATGCTAACACATATGCATATGCTGTATAATATGCAGTGAAGCAGATGAAAAAATCTAATTTCCTTATTAGCAGTGCTGATTACTTAACTGTACTTGATTAAAATTGCTCCTACACTTTAAAGAATGAGTCAGTAAACAACAAAATACCCAAGTCCTTGATTTATTCATTACTGGACAGTGAAGCTTTAGGCAGTGAATAGCAGTGCATGAGGGTAAAAGTGAACTGAATAAGCTGTATGCAGTGAACTGTGTGTTTGGCAATTATTGTTATATTGTTTAAAATACAATTTTGTGTCCAGAGCATAATGTCCATTCTGTGTTCCATTTTACAGAGACATTATAAGTTGATCTTAGTTTCATACTTGGTTACTTATATTGATAAACTCCAGATTATGCAGATTATTCAACTTTTCTACTTGACATTTACCTCTTTCTTTCCCATCACACCTCCAATATTTGGCATCTACTGGAGGAAAAAATCATTGGTTTCTGCTTGGGGTACACATATACCTATGCAAACACTTCCGCCATGTTTGGGAGCCATACATATGTCTTCCCATTGTTTCTTTGTGAATTGTTATACCGGTCTCCCTTCCCAATCTTTTCTAATATCATCTGATTGATTCCTGTAGTTATCATGCAAATTGTTATATGACCTACTAATCATCTCTTTTTTAATAGCAGCTCACGTTCCAGATTCAACTAAAAACTACCAGAGCAGGTCTTTCACTTAGGATCCCTTATCCCTTTGTATACGCTGATATCAATCACTGATAGGAAGGCAGTCTGCAGTCTAAATGTCTTCCTGGCCTCTTCTCAGTCTGTTACTTTTTCCTCTCTAGTTATTTGGTTCCAATATCTTGGTTCCTTTTCTCACTTTTCTCCAGTAAATTCCAGTGCCCTCTTGCCTATTCTCTGTGCCCCTAATTGCAGTCATCCCTATTGGCAAGAACTCTTTTCTCCATTCTTGTGTTGGCTTAGTTCTTAGAATATTTTCTGCTACTTTATGAACATAATTTTTATTTTTAATTTCTCCAAGTCTTTTGGGTTTCTAATGCCATGATGGGAATGGACCCCATTCCTAAGTCAAAGTACAATTAAAGTTCATAAAATTAGTATTGTTTTAGTCTTTGATGTCAGCCAGAAGTGCTCTTCACAGCACCCACAGTTTTCCCAGTAATGACACCTTCTGCACTTCGTATGGAGTTACGTGTATTGGTAACATATCTAAATACAATTGTAGATTATTTTTTTATAAGACCTGTTGCTCCTACTACTATTGGAACTGTCTACGTATCTTTCTTCCACATTGCTCTCATTTCTGCCTGCAAATCCTGATATTTTATGACTGTGTCTCTCTCTATACATGAGACACTATAGTCACTGGGCAATGCTACTTTTGTCTTCTTTTCATGGACCACTATATCTAGTTTTCTTACATCTGTCTTTTGGATTGTTGGTAATGGGTGATCCCATGTGATGTAGACTTCATCATTTTCTATTATGCTTAGTGGCTCATGATTCCAGTGTTTTTCAGCCACCATAATGTTTGCACAATCATCAGTGCAGCAGTCTTGCCACATTATTATGCCTTTCAGTATGCAATCCTTCTGCCATTAGTATGTCACAACCAGCAACAAGGTGTTCGACTGATTCCAGTTCTGTTTTACAAAACTTACATTTATCTGTTTCTCTCACATGTTCAATGGACTTTGTAAACCAACACGTACGTAGCCCACTATCTTGGGCTGCTAATATTAACCTTTCATCTTTTCATTTGAATTTGCCTCTCCTTAACCATTCCTGCATTCGATCCTGATCAACATGAGGTTCTTCCATATTTTTTCTATACTTGCAACTATATTTATGCAATTTCCACATTTCTTGCCTTCTCATCTAATCCTTCACCTTATATTCTTTCTTTTGTTTTTTAGTACATTCAGTTGCTGCCTGATTTTTATCTACTTCTGGTTTGATTTCCATTCCTGCTTGACGCCGATATGCTTCTGCTAGACTAAGCAGGGAAGTCATTTTAGATTTATTCTCCACATGTTTCAAAACTTTCACTATCTTTATGTCTTGTGAGGTCAGAAAATATGTGTGCAGTCCCACGATTGCAGATTTATACATGTAATCAATTTCAAGGAGGCCCATACCTCCTTCAGAATGGGGAATATATATAATCTTGGTATGCACTGATTTTTATAAATCATTTGATGAGCATGAAACATCCTTCTTGTTTTCCTATCTAATCTATCCAACACCTTTTGGAGACAGTCATTCACTCCAAAACTGTAAGTTAGGACAGGAAGAGCAAATTGGTTTATAGCTTGAATTTTGTTCCTACATGTCAACACTGTTTTCAGAATTAATTTAAGTCTTCTAAAATATTCCTTACTAAATTTTATTCACATTTGTTCATGTTTTATTGTTGATCCTTCATCAATTCCCAGATATTTATACACTCCCTCTTGCTCCAGTTCTTTTATATCACATTCTTGTCCCAAACTGATGTTTTCTTGGTGCTGCAGCTTTCCTGCTTTAAAGGTTGCTTTTGCACATTTATCAAGACCAAATGACATTCTTATATCATCTGAAAAGGTTTAGACAACCTGCAGCTGTGCTTTCAGTTTCTCATCTGATGAGCTATACAATTTTAAATCATCGACAAAGAGAACATAAGAAGTCTTTACAATTTGTTGTTTTCTAGGAGCCAAATTGTAGCCACGGCCTAATCTGTTAAGTAGGCAGATTAATGAGTTAAGGGCGAGACAGAATAAGAGCAGTGAGAGGGAGTCACCCTGAAATATCCCTCTCTGAATTTTTATCCATAGAATAATAATTTGCCCTTTATCATGGCTTAATTGCAAAGTGGTTTGCCACTGTCTCATGGTCACTGTAAAGTAATCAATCAATGTGACATTTTTAAGCACTCTTTTATCCATGAATGTGGAATACTGTCAAATGCTTTTGTGTAGTCAATCCATGCCATACTTAGATTCTTCCCCGTTTTACAGTTCTCCGGTATGACTTTATTTAACAACAAATGGTCCTTTGTTCCATATGACTTTCTTTTATTGGCCTTGTGATCTACTGCCATAATTGAGTTTTCTTCTAAATGACTATAAACTCTGTCGGCATCAATTCCGGTGTACAGTTTATACGTCGTCGGAAGGCAAGTTATTGGTTTATAACTTTTAGTGTAGCTTGCAGGTTCACTCTTAAGTAGGAGCATTGTTTTTCTTGTTGTTAACCAGTATTGTGTCTGCTGGGGGTGCACATATAAACAGTTCTTATTCATGGCTAAATCTTTTGTGCAAAGATTTTAATACTTTTAACCAAAAGTTAGGTACTGCATCTGGGCCTGGGGTTTTCCAGTTACAGGCTTTTTTTAACTTTGTTTCAATCTTTCTGGCTGTTACTTTATCCCATTTCATATTCTGTATCTTTAAACTTCTTATTCTTTCTTTTACTTCTTCTATCCATTTAGCATCTTTGTTATGTTCCACAGGATCTTCATAAATACTTCTCTAAAATGCATCTATTTCTTTTTTGGTGGTCTTTCAACTCCTTTTACCTTGTTTCCCAGTTACCTGTAAAACTTTTTTGGGTCATCAATAAATTGCTTATTTTGTACTTTTCCTTTATATTTATCTGTGTATCTTCTAAGTTTTTCTGCCTGTGCTGATATTTTTAGTTTATTATTTGTGATAGTGCATGATAAATCAAGACCCATTATAATACTGCACATTGCTTTTATCACGTCTATCTTTCTGAGTGTTTTGGTTGATCTGTTCCCTCTTCTATACTCTTCTAACAGTGACACTTCTTGTCATAATTGCTTTATAGTTTTCTCTATTCGATAATTCCATGATGATATTCGATTTTTCCCCTTCCTTTCCCTTACTACCTTGTGTTTTTGTGGTAGACTTTTATCTACTATTAATTTAGCTGCACAGTATTTATTTATTTTATTTTACATTTGTTAACCGGGGGTGTCTGACTGAGCCGAAAAGGCCCTTTTTCAGCAGATACCCGGGGAGAAAAGCTCCACATAGAAAAATTACAGATACATTTAGTTATTTAGACATGATCAGTATACACACAAATTATAAAAGACATATTTTTACAGTGGTATGCAGACATCAACAGTTACAGTGGAGAAAACAAACAAAAAATATTAATTTAAAAATAAAGGTAATTAATAGATTTGTGGTGTACAGCTGAAATTTGGAACATAGGTAGAATACATACATAGTATACAGGTACAGTACATACATTGTAGACAGTAATATATCTTGTTTACTTTTGTTATATCACATGGATCTCTATGGACAATCCTAATTACTGTGTTAATTTGTTTTATCAAACTTCTAACTTTTTGGGTTTATTGACCTTCTGCAGTCTATTTCTTTCATTGATCTTAATATGTCTATCTGTCTCTGTTAAATCAAGCAACTCTTCTCTTTGCTCATTTTCTTCTAAACTGAGGGCGCGTTTTTTGTTCTCCATTTCCTGTGGGCATTCTACAGAAAGTTCTATAGCATCTTAGTGTTGCACATTCTCTTCAGTTTCAACCTGCGTTATCCATTGCACATTGGCTGCGTCAGAATTGCCACAGCTTCCTGTTCCTTTCCTTGCTATCCAGCTTCAAGTGAACATCTATACTAGTCTCCTGTGAAAGGCTGCAAAATATCTTGATATGGCAACTGACCTGTTCCCTTCCATTCCACTGGTTTCTACTTATTTTGGATGTCCATTGCTCTATCCTGCTGTGGTGTTTTCTGAGTTAGATTTTTGGGTCTATATTAAAAGACTGAAGAGGTGTTTCAGTGAACACCTCTTGGTCAACACATAATGAGCGAACGCACTAAAGTGCGAATGCTCAAAACAGCAGTTTCTTTCCCTGGGAAAGAAACTGCTAGCACAAACACACACACACACACACACACACACACACACACACACACACACACACACACACACACACACACACACACACACACACACACACACACACACACACACACTTTAAAACATACCAACATGGGGAGCTGTGCCCCCCCCACCCCCCTAACTAAATATACCAACTCTGAGATCGCACTACAGTGAGGAAAGGGGCGAACACACAGGGATGGCCAAGCGATTTCTTTCCCAGGGAAAGAAATCACTGTTTTGAGCATCTGCGCTTTAGTGCGTTCGCTCATTACGTGTCGACCAAGAAGTGTTCGCTGAAACACCTCTTAGGTCTTTTAATATAGACCCAGATTTTCTACATTGAATCCTTCACTTTGTAGGAACTCCATAACCTCAGTTTCTATTTCTTTAATTTCTCCATTACTGATCTTCTTTTCTACTTTTTGTCTTTGTCTTCCTATTTTCTGTATTGTAAAGTTTTCCATGTCTGGATTCCTTTGCCTGTATTTCTCTTCAAATATCTTTGGTGCTGCTCTTTTTGTATTGAATAGTTTTGCTTTCTCCTTTGCATAAATATTACACTATATTAAATCTCTTTTTCTTTCTCATGTTGATATTTCGTCTTCAGATGTCTCCTGATCGCCCTGTTTCTCCTTACTTTGTGACTCGTTCCATCATGCTGTGATGTAACCTGTGTTAGACCTTCTACACCAAATCCTTCACTTCACAGGCATTCCATAACTTCAACTTCCTATTTTTTTAACGTCTACTTTACTAATCTTCTTTTCTACATTCCCTCTTTGTGATATTATTTTTTTATTGTGAAACGTTCCATATCTGGATCCCTTTGCCTCTATTTCTCTTTGAGTATCTTTGGGGGCTGCCTTTTTTGTATTAACTAATTTGGCCTTCAACTTTGCACCGATATTGCACCATATCAAATCTCTCTTGCTTTCCCATGTCCATATTTCTTTTTTGTACTTTTCAAAAATTTCTAGGTTTTGTTGCTAATATTTTTGCACTTCCTCAGATGCTTCTTTTTCCAAACAGATCAAAGTTTCTTGGTCTATATAATGTTTTTCACAAATCTGTTGTATTAATGAACACAAATTTTTATTTGAAGCTTCTGACAGTTTCTCTTGTGGAAGTATTTTCTTTCCTCTAATAGGTTCATAGGTTATAGGTTCATACCAGGCTATCTGCCCTAGGGCATTTATAAGCCTAGCCAGAGTGTGTTTGGCTTTCACCACCCATTTTAAATTAATTTTGCTATGCCCTTTTTCGAGGTTAGTATACTGTGCCTCTGTCTAACAGTGACACAGAAGTGATACCCAGGGTAAACCTACGATCTCCCATCCACTCATCAAGATTCCTCTTGAAGAGAGTCGATGAGGGACTCTGCCTAACCTGGACTGGGATTTTATTCCAGAGTGAAGGGAGCCTCTGGGTTATGAATCTGTCCCTCCAGCATGTCCTATTTATTTCAGTGCTGAGGTTCAAGTCTCTCGAGCGTAGCTCGATGGGATTTGGATTTTCTGAGGTGCAGCATGCCCATTAATTCCGGGTTGGACATGGCTTTATACATCAGGCACAGATCACCTCTGAGCAGGTGGTATGCCACTGAGTAGAGCTGGAGTTTCTTTAACCGGGCAGCATATGGCATCTGTTTAAGCCCTTTGATCCTCTTGGTGAGGTACTTTTGGGGTCTTTCCAGTTGCTGCAGGTGTCTGGTAAGGTACATCCCAAAAGGGGCATTGTACTCAATTATGGGCCTGATGAGAGATGAGTAAAGAGACACGATGACCTCCCCTGATCTAGATGTGAATCCCTTCATGATTAGGTGGGCTATATAAAATGTTTTTCTAACCACTTTGGCCACGTGGTTGTCAAATGAGAGATTGCTATCAACTTGGGTCCCCAGGTCCCTAATTACTTCTTCTGTACTTAATGGATTACCACCTATGTGGTAATTTGTGGGCACTTTGTTTTTGCCAAAGGGGATGACTATACACTTTTTGGCGTTTAGCTTGAGGCCATGGCTCTGGCACCAGTTGTCTGTTTCTATGAGGCCCTTTTGGAGGATGCTTGTGTCAGCTGGAGAGACGATTATGGCGCCCAGTTTGCAGTCATCTGCGAACTTGGTCAGCCACAGTCCTTCCGTGTTGGCCTGTACCTCCGAGAAATATATACCAAACAAGAGAGGTCCAAGGACTGAGCCTTGTGGGATGCCACTTGTAACTGGTTTGGAGTCTGACATGGCTCCAGCAATTCTAACCATGTGGGTTCTGTCCTTGAGCCAGTTTGCAACCCATCTAGTGACATAGAAGTTTATATTTAAGCTGGTGAGCTTATCTATAATGCCAGAGTGGGGTATTGTATCGAAGGCTTTTGCGAGTTCCAGGTAGGCTGTGTGGACCACCTTCCCCTCGTCAATGGCCTTGGTGACTGTTTCAAAGAAATTGACCAGGTTTGAGGCAGGATCTGCCCCTAACAAAGCCGAACTGGGTAGGATCCAGTGTCTGTAGGTCCCCAATATCTTTATTTATGAGGTCCATGATGATCCTTTCCATAGCTTTGCAGACCAAGCTAGTCAGGCTTATGGGGCGATAGTTTCCAGGATCCGTTGAGGCACCACCTTTATGGAGAGGGACCACTGTTGCTGTACGCTACTCTTTGGGTACATATCCTGTAGTAAGACTGAGATTGAACAGTAGTTTTATGTTTGGGTTTAGCTCTTCTTGGAGTTCATGTAGGACGCAGCCCGGGACACTGTCTGGTCCCATTGATGCTGTGTTTTTTGCTTTGGAGAGGGCGGCTCTTACCTGAGCATCTGAAATGTCAGGGGGGCAGCACTCTGCTGGGATAGATATTTGCCCTTTTGGTGGGGAGGGGGGGAGTTTGCACTGAACATGTCAGCTAGGATGTTGGCAATGTCTGTGGGTTCGGTGTATTTTTTGTCATTTTGGACTAATTCTGAGCATATCTGGGAATTCCCACCCAGGTTCCTAACATAACTAAAGAAAGCCTTGTGATTATCCTTAGTGTCCTGTGCAATTTTTCTCTCGAAGCTGGCCTTAGATGATTTTATGAGTTCCCGTAGTTTTTTGCTAATACTGATCAGAGATGCCTTCCCTGTTTGGGATTTTGCTCTATCATATAGTAGCTTCCTCCTTCTATTGTATAGTTTGTTTATGGCTTGGGTCCACCAGACAGGACGTCTGCCTTTGGAGGATTGGGTCTTGGTTTTATTTGGGATTGCATGATCCATTCATTCCTGAAGGTGTTCATAGAATGCGTTTATAAAGGATTCTGTGGTCTGGGACGTATTTTCCACAGGCCCGGGGGCTTTGAAGGATTCCACCTCAGTTTTGAGGAGTGTGAAATTTGCTTTAGAGAAGTTTTTCACTGTGGTTTTCTGGGCAGTGGGTGGGGTCGGGATGTGAATATCCAGTGAGATTAGTTTATGGTCTGATCTTACCAGTGAGGGATACACTTCTGGTCTGGAGCATAGAGTCCCCACGTTGGTGATGATCAGGTCCAGTATGTTTTCCCCTCTTGTGGGAGTGGTAACAAGTTGTTCCATAGCATTTGAGTTTATAAATTCTAGGAACCTTTGGGCTAGGGTGTTGGAGCTAGAGTAATGCTCCCAGTCTATGTTTGGGTAGTTGAAGTCGCCCAATATAATGGTGTTTGGAGAGACCTTCATATTTTCCAGTGTTCTCAGGAAGGCCAAGTGGGGTTCCTGGGTTTGGGAGGGTGGTCTGTAGCAGGCTGTAAACTGGAAGGCAGTTTTACCCACTGTTAGTTGCACATGGATAGTCTCTGATGCTTCGTGCTGTGCCACCAACCTGGAGGTGTGGGTATCTTTGACGAATATTGATACTCCCCCTCCTTTTGTGGTTCGGTCCAGGTTTTCGGTCCGAAAAGCATGGTATGAGGTATAACCTGGTAGCGCTGGGGTGCTCTCGGGAGCCTTGAACCAGGTTTCTGTTACTGCACAGATATCGATGTTCTCCATGCTAAGGAGAGTTTCGAGTGCATGCATCTTGAGGTTTAGACTTCTGGCATTGAGTAGCATTACTCTTAGTTTCTTATCCCTTGTGATACCTATGGAGGTGGGTTTGTCTTTTGAGCCTTGCCTAAAAAAGGCACTATGGGGGTAGCAAGAGCCTTTGCCAATATCTGAAAGCCCAGGGGTGACAGGTGCAAGCCGTCCCTAGCGAAGCATCGTGGCTTGTTGAGCATGTCATCCCAGGCTGACAGGCATTGGATCCCCTTTGAATGACACCAATACTTAAGCCAATTGTTGAAATTGATCATCTTGTCTTCATATTGTGGCATCATTCTTGGTGAGGGTAAGATGCTACTCAAGGTCAGGGTCATACCGGCCTGGGCTACATGCTCAGAGAGCTCCTCTATGTCTCTTTTCATGTAGTCCAGGGAGGTACATCTCAGGTCATTCACACCAGCATGGACAATGACTGAGTCATACTTGTACTTGCCTTGGAGTGACCTGAGTGCTTGTGTTATGTGGCGGATCCTAGCGCCTGACAGGCAGCTCACCGTGACCTTCTCCTTGTTCAGCCTAGTGAGCGGGATGTCAGTGTGCCTGATGATAGAGTCACCTATTACAAGTGTATCAGGTGTGTTGTTTAGCCTTAAGGGCTGTGACTGTTTGGCACACTGGCTTTGTGAGCTATGTGTTGCACGTGTTTTGTTTTGGGGTAGCGGTTGCTTGGGTGTCTGCTTTGGAGGTCTCTGCTGCTTAGGCAGATTTTTATTTAGAGCCTCCGAGTATGTTTTTGTCTTAATCTTTTTGTATACCTTGTGTCTGGAAATTCTGGTCTTTTTGCATAATAGTAACAATACATAATTTATTTTTTTATCCCCAATAGTCCACTCTATTGTCTTTATGGCTCTTCTTTGGCCTATCAGTTTTTTGGTTTTTGTGGACTACTACTTCCTTTTACAACAGGGGGGGACATCCTCCTCCTGGGCCTGGCCTGGACCCATTGTAGGAATGTTTCCATATTTTGAAGATTCTACACTGTCATTTTTCCAGTCCTGGACCAGTGTACCTACTAGGATTGGGCACTTTTTTTCCTGGGTCTTGTGCACCCAGCTATTATTTTTTAATTTTTGACCTACTTCTGTCCATGATATATGCTACTGTATATAAAATACAGACTATATATCAGTGTCATCTTGGTGAGATTTTGTGAAAAACAGGGTCCACCTCATGAAAGTACTCACCAAGACTTAAGGATGAATTCAGTTTCAGCAATACTACTGTACTTTGCTTGCTGATTTATCATCTCTCCATTCAGATTTTCTTTATGGCTGTTGCTGTTCTCCTTAAGGATCTGCACCCAAAATCCCATTATCTCCTTACTACTTGAACCCCACCATGTCATCACCATCCCTTTCCACTTTTAATTATAGCTTTCTGTTTGTGTTACATATATGAGCCTTAACTGTGTAGCTCTATAATGTCCCTTCAAATCAGGTAATCTTAAATCACCTTGTTCTATTGGAAGGATCATATTGTCCTGTTCGACTCTTGACCTCTTCACCTCCCAGATAAATTCTTTCAACTCTTTATTAATTACTAACTACAACTTCTCCTCTGGTTGATAAAAATATGCCTGGCTGATTTATATATAAAACTAAAGGGACTAAAAGCATTTTTTCTGTGTATACCTTGCTGTCCGTATCCACAGGCAACAGCTTTCAGTTTTTCAGCTTTTGTATTGCCTTTTGTTTGGTCTCTTCCTACATATCATTAGCTGCCATAACAGAATCCTATTTAATCCATTCTCTTAAATAGTTCATTTTATCATGTCCCCATAAAAATGGGTATTGCTGAACCAATTCATGTGTGGATACCTACTTTACAGTTATAACCTTTGTTTTATCTTCATTAATGTTATATCCTGAAAAGATTTGATACTGTCTCAAAATGCTCCAGAACACTGAGATGCCCTTTTCTTGTTTAATCAAGTACAAAATAATATTGTCTGCAAATAATTATTTATTTATTTTATTTTGTATTTGTTTACCGGGAAAGTCTGACTGGACACATGTCCTTTTTTACAAAATAATATTGTCTGCAAATAATTATTTATTTATTTTATTTTGTATTTGTTTACCGGGAAAGTCTGACTGGACACATGTCCTTTTTTACAAAATAATATTGTCTGCAAATAATTATTTATTTATTTTATTTTGTATTTGTTTACCGGGAAAGTCTGACTGGACACATGTCCTTTTTCAGAGGCCTGGGGAAAAAAGCTCCAATTACAACAGTAAAATACAAATACAAAATAAGTAACAAAAAACATAAACATGATACAAAAATATATAATACAAGTCAAGAAATGCTTGGTAGGAATCATTTAAACTTTTTATATAAATGTATCCTGTGCAAGTTACCAGGGCTAAGTACCTGTAATGTACATAACAATATCAATATAACATTATAAAACAGCAGGTCATTTGAGGCATTTTATACAGAGTAATAGCAAATATCTTCTAGTCTGTTATACTACTTGGAGGTATTAAAGTGAAATTCATCTTTACATGTTGCTAAAGATAATTGCACAAGCAAGAGTTAATGTTATTCTTTGCCCCATTGATAATGTTAATGATAGATTGCATAGAGTGTTAGTTGTGAGGTAGGTAAGAAATTACAGAGAACTAGTGGAGTATGAGATAGTTAATAATTAGCTGGGAGTAGTGCAAGGGCAGATCCAGTTGTTAAGGAGGTAGTTTTTTAAGGCTGGTTTCAATGTTGTTAGAGGTGATAAGGAGATAAGATTAGTTGGTAAGCCATTCCAGAGTTTACCTATGTAGTTTGAAAAGATGGAATCTCCTGCTTGGTTTTTGGATGTATATGTTTTTATGTGGTTTCTGTTGGTGGATCGGAGTAGTCTAGCAGGAGTATAGGGTTTAAGAAGAGTTTGAAGCCAACTTTTCCTGATTACCATACCAATTATGTCCTTGAAATTCTGAGTTCCTTATTTTCTTTGCCAATGGCTCTAAATATAAAGCAAATAATAAAAGGGAAAGGGGACAGCCCTGCCTGGTTTCTCTGTTCAAATATAACTTGTCAGAGAGGAACTATCCCACTTTAATTTTTGCCTCCATTCCCTCACATATCTTCCTAATTAATCACATTATTGTATCAGAGAATGCAAATGTTTCCATTGCCCTATTCATAAAATCCCAGCTTACACTGCCAAATGCTTTCTCTACATCAAGACCCACCATGAACAGTGGTATTTTCTTACATTCTGCTTCCCTCTGAATCATCATCTTTCTATTAATGTTGTCAAATGTTTGCTGTCCCTCCAGAAAACCACATTGATCCATATATATTAATTTTGGCAATCCTTTTTACATTCCTTTAGCTATTATAGACATAAACACTTTATACTCAAGGTTTAAAATTTAACTTGGCCTATATGAAGCTAGGTTGGAAGTGTATTTGCTATCTTTAGGTGTTACAGCCATCACAGCTTTCTTCCAGGATGTTGGTGCTTCCCCACCTTTTAAAATACCGTTAAACAAAACTTTCTAGATGTTTATCACATTCAACCCTCCTAACTTCTAAACTTCCAAATGAATACCATCTATTCCTGGAGACTTTTTTGCAGATTGATTATATGTCACCATTTTATCTCATCTCCTCCTATTTTAACTGTTAATTGTTGAGCCTCATCTACATCTAACCTTGGCATACTTAAGTCTTAAATAAATATTTCCATTTGTGTTTGTGCTTATTCTTGATTTCCACATTTCTGTACTTTATCCAAATTTTCAAAAAAAATTCCAAAATATCTCTAATAGCACTACAGGATTTCTGGTTATTTTTCTTGTTATATGCTCCCTAAGTTTTAAAACAAACCTTTCTACTTTCTGTTACCTAAGTTGTTGTAGTAAAATTTGTTTGTGCTCTGGAGTTATTATTAAACAAAAAACACAATTGCTTGACAGGAATCTTTTTAAACTCATGCATATTATCAAGATACTCCCTTATTTTCTGTTTAGCACTGTGCAGTTGTACCTGTTCTTGTTCTGTGAGAATCCCCTTATTCTGCAATATTTTAACCTTTGTCAGTCCTTATAAATTCCTGGTACTACTTAACTATATCTCTTTTTCTTTTATCTTTACCCTATTTATGATCTCCAATTTCATTTTATCTCACGCACAAGCTATAACTTCTGATGAAGTTTCTAGCTTCCCTAATAACTCTTGAATAATTTCCACTACTCATTCTTTAAATTCTTCTCTTTTTAACTGCTAGGTGGGGAAACATGGATCTATATTAGAACACTGAAGTTTCACAACTTCGAATGTTCTAATATCGACCCCTATTCAGTGAACACTGAAAATAGCAAAGCTGCAGAACACAGAATTTCTTCCTAGGGAAGGAATTCAGTTGGCCATTCCTGTGGCTTCGCTATGTTCAGCACTGTGGTGGAAAGTTACGGGTCGGATCAGACAAGTGTGTGATTGTGTGGACATGAGGGTTAGGGCGTGGGGTAGGTGAGTTAGGTTTAGGGAGTGGGTCAGGTAAGTGTGCGATTGTGTGGACATGAGCGTTAGGGCAGGGTAGGTGAGTTAGGGTTAGGGCGTGGGTGAGGTGAGTGTGTGATAATGATGGACCTTAGGGTTAGGGTTTGGGTTAAGGTAAGTGGATAGCTAGTGATGTGTGTACAGTTTAGTGTAGGGTTATATGTAGGGTTTTAGGTGTATGTATGTAGATTGCTGTTTGTTTGGTGTGTTTGTGTTGTGTGTATGTGTGTCGGAACAGCAAATTTTTTCCCTTGGAAAAATTAGCTGTTCTGCATGTTCAATTTCAGCATTCGCTGAATAGGGGTCGATATTAGAACATTCGACGTTTTAAAAATTCGATGTTCTAATATAGACCCGGGGAAACACCAGTGTCTCACTTTTTATGTCATTACACTGAATTTTTATCTTAGTTTTTATTGGCACAAGATCTGAAATGGTTATTGGATATGGGTCAAAACATTCAATTAAATGCACACATTCCTGTGAAATATAATTTCTTTCTAGTCTAGCCCAGATATTGTACCTTGAGTAATAGTATGTAAATTCTGAGATCCTACTACTGAATTCATGTGTTCTGTATCAAATATTTTCATACATTTCTTCAGAAATCTACCCTCTTTTGTTATATTTTCCCTTCTAGGTCAGCTAGATCCACCCTCACTGTTGCAAATCAATTTCCAGTTGCCACCTATAAATAATATTCCCCCTCCCGAAAGCTAATTATTTCTGCCAACATTTTCTTAAGCTCCATAATAGCAGTTTTAAGTGTAAAATAAATACATGCCAGTGTAATCCTCCTCCCTTGCCAGTAGCTCCTTACTACCACAAATCTACCATTATTATCCCTTTTTCTCTTCTATCACTATTGGAGCTCCTCTGTCAGTTAGTATAAGTGCTCCCTGTTTCCTTTGTCCTTGATATTCTGCTGAATATCCATACTGAAATCCGTTCTTTATCATATTTGCATGCTCACTTCTTTCCAAATGTGTCTCTTCTATAATATTGCTACTTGCACTCTGCATTTCTTAATATAATTCAGAATGCTTATGTTTTTGTGTATACCTGTGAGGCCATTCACATTCCAAAACAATATGGATTGTGTAGCCATTATGAAAAGAAGTTATTATTCTTACCTATTATATATAAAATAGCTTTTTAAATGTCGATTTCCAGCTTTTGTTTTACATGCATACAGTAATGTCTGGCAGGTTAATTTTTTATACATTTGTTTCTTGTCTCCATTTGAACCTATGCCACATTTTTCAAGGCTTTTTGATTTAATGAAACCCCTCAAAAAACAACACACCCTCCAGAGCACACCATAGCCTATTGACTTCAAACAAACATGCACAAAACTATGCACTTCTTCAGAAAATGAAGTTTAACCCTGCTGATAGAAACAGTTGTCTCAAGTTGATAGCTGCACCCACAGGCATTACAGGTTTTGTCTGATAACCATCATGGTCTGCTTAAGAAAGGGACTACAAAATGTGGAATGTGTCCACAACAGACCTCTCAAGCGGCCCTATTTTGTAGGGACACCTCCAAGGTTTCTCAAAGTTTTTTTCCATTCCTCCTAAAACTGGAAATCATTTTGAGAATTTCTAAGATAACAGTGACAACATTTAAAATGTGTGCCTAATTTGGGACTTTTTCTTAGTTATTTGTTCCAAACTCTTCTAGTAAAAGTTGAGAGCTCTGGTCCCCAATGTTGTTATATCTTAGAAGGTGAAGGGTTGACATTGGAAAAAGATTTAGGTTCCAAAATAAGTTTCATAAAAGGAAATTGTCAAACCAAAGGGGTAGTTTACTTTGTAAAATGTTTGGGGTCTCCCGCATACTATGTCAGCAAAACTGAGAGAAGTCTTAGAAAGAGAATATATGAACATCAGTACCAAATAAGTAAACAAAATGAAAACAATGCCCTATTTAAGCATTCCACAAAATGTCCTTCTTATAAATATTTTGGTTTTGCAATATTGGAGAATGTTAAGCTGAATCCCGGGGTGGGGGTGGGGGGTATTAAATCTAAGCTAGAGGAAAAAGAAATGAGATGGCAGCTTAGATTACATGCTTCAATATTTCCTGGGTTGAATGAATGTATTTCCTTGTAACCTGTTATTAACATCAGAACTAGTTTTATTTAAAAAGGTTTTATACATGGTTTTAAATTAATAACATTTAATTGCTGAAAATATGCTTATGTTTTAAAACCTTCTGTTTTTAATTTGACTTTGTTAAATCAATATTGTTTTTTATTATTTTGGTTAAACTAATTTTGTCTGTGATGCTTCTTTAAGGCTAAGTAGTTAATAAGGGAAGTGTTCCTATAAAAGGAGGTTTGAAATCTTGGGAAGTGATTCTGATGAACTCTTAGTATTTAGGAAGAAAGCTCTTAATCCATAGTTTATGTCATTATTTTAGTTTTTTTCTACTAAAGTAAATTGCCTAAAAAAGTATTTTAAAATTCATTTTCTTGACTGCTGCGGCAGTAAATGGTTGTGTTAAGTCACCTAAAATTAAGTGATCCATGCAAAGATGCATGTTATAGCCTGTGCTCCTGCTTACTCTAATCACTTTCTGTTCTTGTCTTATCTTTATTCCCCCCATATGTGAAAATTGGCTTGCATGGTTTCAGAAAACATTAACTTTTAGCCTTAAAAAAGTATACTGGCTATCTTTAAATAAAACTAAATTATACACAGTTCTAGTAAATATATTGAAGTGTGTCGGTACCAGGAAAGCTGCTATCTCTTATTCACTTCCAGTAATTTCAAACTTTACATTTTATAAAGCTGCTTTTCCTTGTACCTTTTAAATTTACAATTTTTCTTAGCAAACAATGCACAGAACTCTTGAGATTTATTGTCTGCACCTGTAGTCAGTTTCTCTCCATGGAAATATACAAACAGGCTTCTCAACTCTCACAGAGCATTTATTTTCTAAATGAAAACTTTTCATTACATTCAGTGTTCTCTTATTTTTAAAGTCCACATGCTTACACAAAAAATGTGTTATTAGATTATGCCAAGGGCATTAATACAGACATTGACCTATGCAAAAGTAAAAGCAAACATCTCAACTCTACATATATTATAATAAGTGCACTTTTACACTCCATCCCCCACCTCAAAAGGCCAAGATTATAGCATATTAATGTAAGCATGCTTTTGTCCAGCCTTTCTACTATTTTTGTACTGTCAAGATTTCTTAAAACTAATAAAAAAGAATAGTTGTTTACTTTCGTAACTCCAAAACATAGAACAATAACTGACAATGCTTTACTATATAACATGCGGTTTATTATATGAAATGTTTTATACAAATATTAAGAAAAAAAGTTTCACTTACAGTTGCTTGTTTCCCTTTAATGTCATTCCAAACATTAATGTAATGAAGTGAAGTATATACCTTTCAGTGCCCCAACAAGTTTAACAAAGTCAACAAAAGTACAGTCTTTTTCATCCAATTTTTCTTGTAAAGTCATATTTCACAAATGTGATTGATGCTTTATAGTCTCACATTTATTCACCAACTTCAATGTTTATGGTCTTCTTCCTGTTCATCTCCATCTCCCAACCCCAGACTCTGGTTCAAGTCTAAGGTACTACCTAACTAATCAACTCCTGTGCTTTTTTTTCTATCTTGCAAACATTTTCCTTTAAAGTATTGGAAAAGGTTTCACTGGCAAAGTCTCTCTATGAGCTTTATTATCAGGAGAATGAGTAGCAGAGTTCCCTTCTGTTTGATGGCTCACTTTTTGTTGGACAGACTTTTGTATTTCCTCTTTAGTCTGTTCTGCTTCAACAAATGACTTTGATTCACAAACCAAAAAAAAAAAAAAAAAAAAAAACATTCTGAAGACAGCACGCTACAGCAGCTTGAATTTCACACCTGCCTCTCAACATTCGCTAATTACTGGGATATATTTACTTCTCTCCTGCCTGGTGTACAGTGAATAGTCATTTTCTACAAACACTCTATTCTGTCAAATTGTTAATACTTTGCCATTCTGCCATAGTTTTGTTGGGATCAGCTCTTTCTACTGGTATGATTGCATCTTTACTAATACAAGTCTTGGCTGCTTTCTCGTGGCCAGGTTTGGAACATACACACAATGTGCACTTTCAATTAAAAAAAAACTGGTGTGGAATACCAGTCCAGTTGCTTATTTGTGCTTTCCCAAACTTAATACAGTCTGTTTCTTCTCGTTTCTCTGGAACAACAGAAAATCTTAGGTTTTATTTCTGTGCTGTGTCTACTAACTCTACCATTTTTGAAACAGTTCATATTGAGCAGTCTCTGACTCAGCCAGCCTTTTCTTCATTTTGACCTCTGATTTTTGTAGTTGTATCAGTTCATCTAAATCACTGCTTAAAGCTTCTTCCATTTTTCCAACCTTTTGTTATTTTAGTAGATATATTCCTTCAGTGTTTCATTTATTTTAATCAGCTTTGAGCACATTTGATTTATGTTTTCCTCCAAATTACTGGAAACCATCTCTTGTACCAGAGCTGGAGCTTAAACCACTTTTTACTGAACAGTTGCAGGATTTTTCCCAGTCAGTGTTTTCTCTTCACCTTTTTCTAGTTGATTTTTTTGCAGGATCTCTAAGTTTCTTCTTTGCTGGCATCCAGGTGGTGTACCTATTAGCTAATAACTGAATTTTACTAAAGCTGGCAGAACTACTTTCCCTTATGTTTCAGTTTAATTTTTCACACTGGGAGAGATAACATTAAGCTGTTGATCAGTGTGCAGCCATCTTAGAAGTCTCCTCCCTCTTGTTGATCTGGAGCAAGATAGTTGGTTTTATGACAAATTAGTTGTTAAATGTGGACATAGAACATTACAGTTTGACAGTTATCTGGGGTTGCAGTTTTCTAGCAAAGGCATTTATACTGAATATTTGGATTGTTTAGGAATAGCAGAGAAAACTTTTGGCGATGTCCGAGGTTGCACTTTTCCTCATTGTGCAACCACAGAATTGGTATATGTAATGGGCAGGTGTTGTGTTTTCCCCTCACATGAGGCTGAAGGGCAATTTGTCCTTGGAAAAAAAAAAGCTTTTCACTGAGATTGTCAAAAGTAGTTTTAAGTTATTTTTTTTACTAAATGGCATTTGCTATAAATGTATTTATTTATTTATTTATTTAATGTTTATTAACCAGAGGTCCGGGGGAGTGGAGCCCCACTAGTTACAGAGAATAGACAATTATAAGTAATACCAACATATATTAAGAAAAATAACCTTAGGTATATGAGTTAATAATAATCACAATTGTAAAAAATGTAATATTTAGAGAGAGATAGCCACAATTGTGACTAAAAAGACATCTTAATGTTTAGAGAAACAAAGCGAGGTTGAGTATATGATATAGTTAAGAGTACGTGTAAGTGGTTAGATGTAGAAGCAGGAGCATGAGGTTTACTTAGTCTCAATTATAAATAAATAAATTAGATTGCATTTTCTTAAATGGACATGTACCAAATGTCATGCAAATTCCTTTGTGTGTATATGTGTGTGGATTCACTTTATAACATCGAAATACTGAAATGTCGAATTTCAGTATCTCGAAGCTATAAAGTCGAATGTTACAAATAGCAAACGTTCATAATCGCAAATTTGACATATGTCGAAAATATGTCGAATTCGCGGTTATGAAGTTGCGCTACGTAATGTCCGGGTTTGTGTTTTGTTGGTGCGCGTTGCCGTGTTTGGATGTAGGTGTTATGTCAGGTAAGTGAGTGTTTTGTAAGGGTTTTGAGTGGGAGTTAGAGTGTGTGTGAGGGATTGGAGAATGTGCGTGTGTGAGTGAGCTTTTGTGTTGTGTTTGTGCGATCTCGGAGTTAGTATATATAAGTAGGGGGGGTGAGTTGTGTATGTGTGTTGTTTTTTTGTTTATGTTGTGATGTGGGTGTTGTGTTGTATGTTTAGTGTAATGTGTGCGGTGTTTTCGGTTATGTGGTTTCGCGGTTTTTGTTTGTCGGTGTTTTGTGGATTCGGTTTTATAGTCTCGAGATACTGAAATTCGATATTTCAGCATTTCGAGGTTATGAAGTGAATCCATATACGTGTATATATATATATATATATATATATATATATATATATATCGGTCTACCTGAAAACGCCAAAGTCCACAACGCCGACAATGAGAACACCGACACCAGAAGATCGACAACAGAGATGATCGAAAGTTGAGAATCCCGACGCTGAGAACACCGACATGTTTAGGTAAGTGTGCCATAGGGATGGACATTAGGGTCAGGGTGTGGATAAGGTAAGTGTGTGATAGTGACGGACGTTAGGGTAGGGTGTGGGTCAGGAAAGTGTGCGATAGTGACGGACTTTAGGTTTAGGGGTAGGTTAAGTGAGTTAGAGTTAGGGTGCAGGTAAGGTAAGTGTGCGATAGTGATGGACTTGAGGGTTAGGGGCAGATTAAGTGAGTTAGGGTTAGGGTACTGGTAAGGTAAGTGTGCGATAGTGACAGACTTAAGGGTTAGGGGTGGATTAAGTGAGTTAGGGTTAGGGTGCGGGTAAGGTAAGTGTGCAATAGTGACGGACCTTAGGGTTAGGGTTTGGGTTAAGGTTAGTGCATAGATAGTTGTGTATGTAAGGTTTAGTGTAGGTTTGTAAGTTTTTTGGTGTGCTTGTGTTGTGTGTGTGTTTTATGGGAAAGGTATTTGTTTTGTTGATTGTCAGTATTGTGGTTTGTCGGGCATGTGAAGTTTCGTGTTTTTGAACTTTCGGTTTCTTTCGGTTTTGTCATGTCAGTTATTTCGTTGTCGGTGTTTTGGTGTGTCGGTGTTATCAGGTAGACCCATGCATATATATATATATATATATATATATATATATACATATGTGTGTGTTTTATATTATATATATGTATAATATACACAGAGTATTTGGTTGCAGGTTCATTTTGTGGAATTTTTTTTGGTGATAAAAATAGTCAAGTTTTCATATTTGTGAAATGATAAAAATAGTTTAATTTAGGATTATTGCAGATAAGTTACATTGGAGTGGGTAGTAATGATTTCTGGTTTGTAATGGTTTTTAATGACATTTTTAGTGTTGGGGTTGACTGTGTATATGTGTGTGTGTGTGTGTGTGTGTGTGTGTGTGTGTGTGTGTGTGTGTGTGTGTTTGCACTCGTGCGTGTGTGTGTTGTGTGCTCGTGCGTGTATCTGCTCACTTGTGAGAATGTTTGCTGTTTAGGGTTAGAGCTAGATATATGTTGTATTTGGCTATTGGTGCATTTGCAGTATATATATTTGTATGTCTTATGTATGGGGCACTGCTTGGGAAATGGTGTTTAATACCCTAATTTGAAGTTAGGGTCCTAGGCAGGGATAAGTGTATGATTAGGGTTAGCAGACATGATTAAGATGTAAAATGGAGTTCTATTGGTTTAGTTCTTCCAGGCATCTCTGAGAGCATTTCTTTATTTAAAAACAAATTCCACTTCATACTTTTGTATTTATGACAAAGATTCCTCTGTATGCACTCTAGGTAGAGATTTTGTGGCATCTATTCTATTAACTCTTACGTATAAGCTATCTGAAGAGTCCTCTACTTCTTTTTGTGGCTCTAACATATTAATGTGGTAAATGTGCACTGTGCTTTTGTTTCTTAACTTTCGACTTTTTCATTTATCTGCCTTTATTTTGTACATTACCTCAAAAGGTCCTTGCCATTTAGTCAGAAATTTGTGTTTCATGGCGATCACTAGCACTAATACCTGATCTTCTGGGTTAAATTCTCCAAATTTTGCATGCCTATTGTAAACTTATTGTTACATTTCTTAGGCCTTCTCCTTGTGCTCTCTCACTATAGGCATTACCAGCTTTAATCTGTCCTGCAAACTGAATTCCTTGTCTTACAGTAGCAGAAAAAGGCTGAGAACTCTGCATTGTCTTGGTGATCTTACTTTCTGTACTATCTTTCTCTAAGGTTCATCATTATGACGCATTTCATTTTCTATTCCCTTTCACTCTGTTTAATTGCTATATGTTTTGATCATTTCCATGTATACATTTGTACTCTTGAGCTTTCTACCACTTCATTTTCATTTCCCATATGGAACCGTCTTACAGTTTTGGATTTGTCTTGCTTTATTATTGAACATGCTTTTGAGCTTTTGATAACAGACAGGATCCTTTTACTGTCTAATCACAAATAAATTATGGCTTGTTTTGTAGTTTCTATGCCAAATCACTTTTCCTGGTTTTGATTCTGAATTTCTATGTGATTGTCACTACCCTAATTTCCACTGCATTGCACCACCCTCCACATTTTTATATGGAATATGTGTATTTTTCCTTTTTCCTATTAAGTGTATCAGCCTATCAGACTGTGTGTATGGAATTTTCCTCCTTCCAAATTTTCCTTAGATTTAAATGAGGAAAATCCTTTCCTAATATACATCATGAGTTAAATCAGGGACTACAACCTCAGGATTTAACAATTTCCCAAGTACTGTCTGAATTTCTACATCTGTAATTAGTAAATTTTTTGTTACCTTCAATGCATAGTATCTCAGGTTTAGTTGTTTCTAATCATATTTGTACACATTTGTAGACTGCAGTAAAGGGAATCATGCTTCTAAAACCTACGAGGGTTTGAAACTTCCTTTCATCCGAAAATACAGTATATTTTACTAGTTTGGTTGTAACACAATGACATGGGCTGAATCAATTAGCCTAGATTTTGGAACAATTTTAGTGTGCATTTCAATGTTCACATTTCTGTCAGTAGCATTGTCTTTAGTAGGCAGAATTTATCAATATGACTCCTTACCCGACATTTAATGCAAATTAAAAGAGATTATTCACCAGAAAATAGGCTTAGCAGACATGATTAAGGTGGTAATACCACAGTTTTATAAGCAGCCAGTTTGGTTTTAAAACTTATGTCCCTATTAAAAGCCCTACTAAAGTTACTAGCTTATCAGAGTTCTTGGGATCCCTTTGCAATACTCATTTTCTTAAATTACTAGGAAAAACTCTTTTAAATCTGTCCGCTGCTAACATTTTTTCTAAGGTTTTTCACTCTTAATATTGGGTTCATTCTGAAGCTTTACAGTATGATTTAAAGTTGCATCTGTGTGCTTGCTAGTTTATCCACATTAAATTCCCAATTAACAAATTGTATTGTTTGTATTTCAAGAGTTATTCAAGCCCTGATGAAAAGTTCTTCAGTTCATCATAATCCTTGCAGTCAGCTTCTTCCATGTCCATGTATGTTTTCTGTGCCTCTCCTGTTATCTTGGTTAACAAGATGTTTGCCTAATCTGCTCTGCTGTATTTCTCTTTTATGGTATAGCAACTCAAATTCCACCTATTAGGGCTCCAGGTCATCCTTGTTAGTTTCTTTTTAAAATTATTTGGTTTTAAAACAGTAAATAAACAAATCAGTTATAAAACAAACAAATAACTATTTACATGGGTTGACACCTGATCAATACATCAAAGTCAATACATCAACAACAATTAATATTTTTCAAGCAAGTCTTTAAACTTAAGCCAAGATTTATATGAATGTGTAATATTAGAAGTTCTCATCCTTGTAGTATGCTAGTCACTACTGCAAACTATTTTGCCATACTAATAAATTCAACACTAGAGGGGATAACTTTACTTTTCCTGTTTTAGTAATTACTTTTCTAGGTATAGCAAGAACAGACCAAAGAAGAGTCACTTGGGTTTTTAAAATTATCAGGAATCAGAGCATTAAATAAAACTAAATATTTAGAAATATTATATCTATCTGACCATAGAGCTTGAATAAAGTTATTCATTTCTTTCATAAAAGGGGAGATGACTTTGCATTCATATACCCTATGTGTCCAATCAGCTGTCATTTGAGAATCATATCTCCAGCATTTAATACTATTTGATTTATGCAAAATTGCAATTTTGTTAGGAGTGACAAAAGCATTGTGTAAAATTTTCCAGATTAAAATTTTCCAATATAATAAAGATATAGTTTTATCTGTAGATCTTAATATTAATTTCTTGTATTCTTCACAGAAGTCTTCATTACTAATTTTTGAGGAGAAGTACCAATAGGAAATGTCTAAAAATGCGAATTCTAACTTAAGAATTTGATAAATTTGTGACAAATGTGATTTATTTTTCATTGCATTATTATTGATATTTATTAAGAATTCCAATAATTTGGGGAACAATTTCTTATCTAGGGTAAATATCTTATTTACCTCTGTGGTCACAAAATTTGTAAATATTTGTAAAATTAACCATTTCTCAAAATCTTGATTGTATTATATATCAGTACCATTTAAGAATTGCAATAAATTAAATTGTTTTGTTGTTTCAATATTAGCATTTTGCTGAAGTTATGATTTTCTAAGCAGTCATTTCTATATGCAATTGGAAACATAGAAAATGTTAAGTCTTTAATACAATGGTCAGAATATATGAACTTTTGGAAACAGGAAATAATGTTATTTAAACAGGGAATTTGAGAAGAGGGTGTAATACTATTTACAAATAAATCTGTTAATAACCAGATAAAACTATTAGGTATTATTTGTTTATGACTAGTTGTGATATATTTATTATTTATTAATAATATTTCTTGATGTATTTGTTTGCATTTTGAACCATAAGATGAATTTATCCACAATGCTGTAAATTTTACAGTTGTTGAAGTATCATACAGTTGAATATCAGGAATCCTATTCCACCATTATCCTGTGCCAATCAAAGGAAACTCTTGGTTTATTAGTATGCGTACACATTTAAGCAGATTATTATTTATTTTCTTCAGCAATTTTTTGGTGGAGACAATACTAAAGACTGTAAGACAAACAATATCTTGGGGAAAATTGGCATCTTAATAAACATTTATCGTTCTTCCATGGCAAAGAAGAACTTGTTCCAGTTTGTGACTAAACTTAATATTTTATCAACAATCTGTTGAATGTTTGTATCATTTCTTTTTTATTAGATATAATGGTTATACCAAGGTATTTAATTTGATTGTTATCCCAATTGAAGTTAGAATATTTTATATGAATTGTTTAATTTTTATTAATAATGTACTTGTTTTATTATGATTAAATCTTAAGTTTGAAATTTCTTCAAAGTGACTCATATAACTAATTATATGTTATAATGCAGTTTTTATATTGCCTGTTGTTAAAATATCATCAGCAAAAAGCTGAATCTTTAGTTCAAAATATTTTTTTATTTTGATACCATCAATGTTCTTATTGGATCTAATACTATTAGCAAAGGGTGCTATAGCTAATGAAAAAAAGTAAAGCTGATAATAGACAGTGACTTTTTGTAATTTAAAGGAATTAGATAGAAAGGAACCTATTTTAACATAAGCACAAGAGTTATTGTATAGCTTAGAAATTAATGCAATTAGCCCAGTTGAGAAATTATACACTTTAAGTGTTTTAAACAGGTATGACTTATTAACTGAGTCAAAAGCCTTATCTAAGTCAAGACTAATGATAGAAAGTTATTTTTTATTTTTAGTTGTGTAGGATATTAATGTATGTATTCTTTTTATATTATCCTGTACTTGTCTATTTAAAGTAAACCAAGTCTGATCATTGCTGATTAGTTTACGTATAAGTAGATTAATTCTGTTAGCTAAAATGGACATGAACGTCTTACAGTCCACATTTAAAAGTGAAATGGTCTGTATGATGAACACTTTGTAGGATCCTTATCTTGTTTTAAAACAGGTCATATAAGGGAATAGTTCCATGATGTGAAGACTGCAGCAGTTGGTTTTATTTCTCCATAGAACTTATCTAATATTTTAACTGCATCATCTGGTAATATTTAATATAGTTCTGGTATAAGATCATCTAAGCCCAGGACCTTACTATTTATTAACTTTTTTATTTGATCTTTTATTTCTATTAAAGTGAATGGTCTATCATTTTATTTGTTCAGTTGTTAACTTATTATTTATATTTTCCCTTTGAAAAGTTTCAACTATATCATAATCTGTTCTACTTTCTTCTTTTATTATAACACATATAAATAATAAAAGAAGAAAGTAGAACAGATTATGATATAGTTGAAACTATATCATAATCTGTTCTACTTTCTTCTTTTATTATTTATATGTGTTATCATTTCTTTGATATAATTTAGCTTATTCATTGTCTTTGATCTAAGAGCAAGTTTATGCAAGTTTAAAGGGTTTGCTGAATATGCCTGAAGTTTAACTTTTTCAAGGTTTATTGAAACTTTATGATTTAGAATTTCAGCATATTTTATATTTAAGTTTCTAAGTTTAGATTGACTGCTAATGTCATTTGGTTTTAGATTTAACTTTATTGTGTCTATTTTGGTCTGTAGTGTATTCAATTATTTGTTCCATTCTCTTGTTTGACTAATATATCAGCTTGTAACTCTTCCATTTAAGTAAGCCTTTAGTGAATCCCACAGAACAATGTCAGTTACTTCACCATTCATGTTTATTTCTAGGAAATTTTTGATCTCTTTAACATACCAATCCTTGAATCCTTTTATTTTGATAATGTATGCTGGTAATGTCCTGTGATGTATTAGATTGTCAGTTTTTAAAATAATATTAAAGATTATAGCATTATGGTCTGATAATGGACATGAAACTATTGAAACTTCTCTGATATGGGATAACAGATTGTTTGAGACAAAACATTATCAAAATTTGATTGTGTCCTATAATTGTATGAATAATGGATGCACTGAAGTGCGCTTGTTTTCCTTAGCTCATATATATCCTATAAATTCATTAGATTTGCAAAATTTATTAAGTGTTTGGCTGAAGATGTGATTCTCAGCTTTGTATCTGCAGTGGAATCTTTGTCTGATAAAATACACTTTAAAGCACCAGCCATTATGACTTCACCTTTCATGTAATAGGCTACAGTATCTAAGTAATTTTTTGCATCTTTAGCTCCAACCCCTGGAATCCAATATTAGTTCACCAATGTATACAGTTTTCTGTTCCACTCAATTATAACAATGCTTACCATACCATTTTATTAACATCGGTATCTTCTACTTTAGGTATTACTGAGTTCTTCCATAAAATGAGTGTACTTTTTCTTTAGGCTCAAAAGCCAGAACCTGCTAAACCACATCATTCTTTGATGAAAGTTTATTTATATCTTTACTAAATAAATGTGTTTCTTGTAGAAGTACTATTTGAGCTTTAGGTAATTGCAAGTATTTGAACAGACTCCCCCTCTTTACTGGATTATTCAATCCATTAATATTAATAGATATACATTTAAAATCAGACATTTACATAAGAGAGAATAAACACAGGTATGATGAAACTACATTTATGTACAGAACATATTATATACAACAATATGAAATCTTCAGCTATGGGCAAAACTTTTGAAACAAAATATTACCCAATGATATAGTCCTAAAACATTCTATCATAGAATAATGTATTCCTAGTTTGTTGAAAAAGACAAACTACCTCTGAAACTCTCCATTAGACTAACAAAGCTTAGCTCCTGCTTCTGATTCATATTAATGTGTCTCATTGTTTCATATGCATCATCTTACAAACGCTTGTTAAGTGAGTCGTTATGAATAAGAAAAGTTAAACAGGTGTTCAGAATCTTTATTATAAGTTGACCAAACTGAATATCTCTACAATCATCTTTGCCTGTACCTCACATTATCTCCCTGGTCTACTATAGGGAGGAAGTCAGTTGTTATTTTCATATTTATTCATTTATACAGAAGATGATTTTATATTTTTTCTATTTATTTACTATATGTAAAGTTGTACACAGGATCATAAGTTCATAAATTAGTACCAGACAAACTGTCCTTATGGGCTGTTCCTCACCCAGCTAATTACCCTATATGAGAATCAAACCCTGCAACTTATGCCCATACCTTAACCACTATGACAACCTCCCACCCTTGTAGACTTACTTATATTCTTTAACTATATACATATTTACTTATTTTGATCTCTTTCTATTTTTGTTTGTACACTATGTCTTGTGCTAGTGCTATAGTCCTAGGTTTTATATTTTAGCTATAATACTAGTGTAGAGTGCCATATAATAGAAGATTTATATTTACCCTTATATATTTGATACTCTTTAATTTAGTACTACTGCTAGAATCAGTCCTATTTTTCCTTAAAGGTTATGTCTAATAGTATCTGAACAAAGATCTGAAAAATATTCCTTTTTAAGATTCAAACTTTCCATAATAAATTATTCTGAGATATTAAGTTTTGTTATCATTAAAAAGAGACTATAACAGAGAAACACAATCCTAATTTTTTATCAGAAATGTCATACTCTAGGCCAGTATATAAACTATTCTTTTGGGATACTGCAAACATTCAGAACTATTTATTTTACAGTGACTGATCATTAACATTCAAAAATGAGCATGCAGATTGGTCAACCCAACCAGAGTGCCCATTGTAAATTGAGCATATACCAATAGGAAAAGGTCCAGTCACCTGGACTTTTTTCCATTAATATATGCTATGAAAATTTTACTTTTGTCAGCAATCGCTTTGGTTTATACACATACACACTCAAACACACGGACATATACACAACACACACACTGAGAGGAAGGCTGTAAGGCTGTGTTAAGTGCCAAGTGCCTCTCTATACAAGAAAGGAAACTTAAAGCTGCCTCTGGCTTGCTGACATCTAATGATGTTACCAAGTCTTACCATTAATTATCACAACAAAAGATCCAGGAATAATTTTGCAGAGTGAATGAACAGTCACACAAAGCATTACAGTTTTTAAGTAAAAATAAGTAATTTTACAGAAGAAAGAGTTGTTGCTGCTAAATGCCAGTGAAACAAAACTGGACAACATGGTAGTCAGTTTACAAAGCCAACATAGTGGTGGTGTGCATGTAGAAATCAGACTATTAGTGAATGTAGCTAGTATTCATTACCCAGATATATCTCATTTCTGGACATATCTAAGCACCTTACTTTTGTTCTGTATTGAAAAATGCAATTTACAAATCATGGTTGTAATCAATGAACAGCACTTCAGGTAACATTTTTAGCCCAGAACTGCAAATAAATAAAAAAAAAACAAAAAAAAACAAAAAAACAGTGGAGATCTTCCTTTTTCCATTGCTCATTGCTTTCTTTATGCAGCATCAATGTACTGTGTAAGCATGGGAACAAAAGTCTCATACTTATATGCAGTACGTCAAGGAAGCCCAAGGATACCAAGGGAAAAACAAGGAAGAGCAGCCCGCCATCCTTATACAAAGACATTATTTAAGAAAAGTACGTAACATTTTTCTTAAAGAATGTCATTGTATAATAGCAATAACCCATGGCTAGGTGTGGGAAATGCTGGATTTACCCACAGTTGGCCTTGTGACCGCAAAACACCAACTGTGGGTAAATCTAACCCTACCCACCCAGCTGTGGGTTATTGCTATAAATGACAGTAGTACGATGCAATTCGCTGTCTTTTGCTTATTATCTAACTTGTATTCATTGACATCTTGGCATATGATTCACAATATTATGATTATTTACTTTTAGACAGGAAGACGTAACCTGGGCAGTTCTTAGAATTTTAGAACTCTCACATCAAAAGTGCTCATGACTCTAACTTATTAAGCTGGTTTTCATGATAAGGGCTTGAAAATTAACACTCCATCAGTTGCAATTCACACCAAAATGCCCACAAGGGAATCAAAGCCACTTCCACACCATAGACCAATCCCTCAAACCTTTCCAAACCACCAAAAAAACAACAAAAAATATCTGAGTATCCCAACCACTAAAAAGCCATTGCATTCAAAGAAATAACATTTAATGATTCAGGAAGCACTATTTGTATGATATGGTTAATATAAAGCAGACTCATTTTTTAAGAGACATAGAATATAAACTTGCAATAAAGGAATGACAGTTATGTGTGATCTAGGTTTAACTTGTACAAATTTGAGTGTTAGTCTATTTATTTGATATCTATACAATAGTAACTTTTATATATGTAAAATCTTTATTTTTTTTATACTTTATTTATAATATAGCATGTCTTTCTTGAGTGCTATTGCATGTCAAGTATACTATCAGTAGCACACTACTGGACCATTTTAAAAACCCAGAATGTAACTTATCATGCCTCTTTATTGTTATTTGTTGCATCTTGTATTATATTTAAGCAATGACCGACAACGTGGTGTGGTATGTTGAAGATTTACCCATGGCTGGTGTGGTTTAATCATGAGGGCGAAGCCCGAGTGATTAAATAAAGCCAACCATGGGTAAATTTCAATATACCACAACCACGGAGTCAGTTATTGCTATTATACAATGACATTATTTAAGAAAAAAAAAACCTTACTTTTCTTAAATAATGTGTTTGTATCATGGCGCATAACTGTTTTTCCGCTGGTTGTGGTACACTGCTCCCTTGTTCTGATGTACTGAGCATGCGTATGGGACTTGCGTCTCACGCATACCCAGTACATCAATGCTTTGAAATGGAAGCAATGGAGAAAAGAAAGTCTCCATTGCTCCGTATTTTCTTTTTTTTCTGTTTTATTTGTTAAAAAAATGTTTTGAACACTTTATACCAATGGTGCACTAAAAATAGTCTCAAGCAAAATGCAAAACAATGCAGAATAGTAGCATTTGGCAAAAGAGATACTCCTACCTAATATGCAATGAGACTTGGATACTTATGTGGACAGCTGTGTGTCATTTGATCATCATGCTCCCTACATAATCAGGAAACACTTCCCAGTTTATTTCCAAGGGAATATCTTCAAAATCCAAAGAAGTCATCCTACCACTGTACTCTTTCCTTGTCAAACCTATCATCAAATACAATGCCTCCTTTAGTATGTACAAATCCATGCATATCTCTCAAATGAAAAGGCCTCAGAGATTTCTAACTCACAAAATTAAGGCTTTAAATCCTTCTATTATTTCAACAAATTAGCATAATTCTCTTCATAGTCACTAGCTTGCTGCCTGCTCTAAAGTGGCCTTGTGTCTGGCTTTTGAAACAACAAAAGATGCAATCCTATTTGAACTCCTATGTCTTCACAAACCCCATACTAGGGACCTAAATCTACACCAATAAATAAACAACAGATGCTGTAGCTTAGGTTCCTAATTCAATGCATTCCCAGCCTATGGAGTAAGTTACCACTACAGGTCAAATAATGTGCTACTTTGTCTCCCTGTAAGACCAGTCTTGACAACTGGATGAGTCAACACAAATTAATACCGGTGTTCTCGTGTACAGCCCTGCTAAATTTTGGGAGGTGAGCACTATTGTAAATGGTGGCAACAACTTTTGCGTGTGTCTAATTAAAGGTTTATATGGTTATGTATTTTAAGGTCCCAGTGATTCCTGCCTAATACTGTTTCTATGTTCCTAACAGTCTTACTTGGTGTTCTGAATATGTAGGCAAAAACAAAATAGTCTCATGGCATTCCTCCCATTCCATTGCATGGAAAAATAAAATAGAGGTTCCAATATCAGTTCCAGCAGCAGAAAACAGAAAAAAAAAATCACACAATGTGCATCTTCCAATAGCTGAAACAACTAAATAATATATTAATTTCAGATTTAACAGCCTTCATTATTAGTATCCATATAAACCTAGACATGATTAATAGAAAATCAGCAAGTGACATAATGGATTAATTGCAAAAGTATCTGATTCAAATAATGAAAAAAAAAATCAGACAATTATTCAATCTCAGCCTTACTACAGGATATGTACCTAAAGAGTGGCGTACAGCAACAGTGGTCCCTCTCCACAAAGGTGGTGCCTCAACAGATCCTGGAAACTATTGCCCCATAAGCCTGACTAGCCTGGTCTGCAAAGCTATGGAAAGGATCATCATGGACCTCATAAATAAAGATATTGGGGACCTACAGACACTGGATCCTACCCAGTTCGGCTTTGTTAAGGGCAGATCCTGCCTCTTAAACCTGGTCGATTTCTTTGAAACAGTCACCAAGGCCATTGACGAGGGGAAGTTGGTCCACACAGCCTACCTGGACCTCGCAAAAGCCTTCGATACAATACCCCACTCTGGCATTATAGATAAGCTCAACAGCTTAAATATAAACCCCTATGTCACTAGATGGGTTGCAAACTGGCTCAAGGACAGAACCCACATGGTTAGAATTGCTGGAGCCATGTCAGACTTAAAACCAGTTACAAGTGGTGTCCCACAAGGCTCAGTCCTGGGACCTCTCTTGTTCGGTATATATTTCTCGGAGGTACAGGCCAACACGGAAGGACTGTGGCTGACCAAGTTTGCAGATGACTGCAAACTGGGCACCATAATCGACTCTCCAGCTGACACAAGCATCCTCCAAAAGGGCCTCATAGAAACAGACAACTGGTGCCAGAGCCATGGCCTCAAGCTAAACGCCAAAAAGTGTATAGTCATCCCCTTTGGCAAAAACAAAGTGCCTGCAAATTGCCACATAGGTGGTAATCCATTAAGTACGGAAGAAGTAATTAGGGACCTGGGGACCCAAGTTGATAGCAATCTCTCATTTGACAACCACGTGGCCAAAGTGGTTAGAAAAGCATTTTATATAGCCCACCTAATCATGAAGGGATTCACATCTAGATCAGGGGAGGTCATCGTGCCTCTTTACTCATCCCTCATCAGGCCCATAATTGAGTACAATGCCCCTTTTGGGATGTACCTTACCAGACACCTGCAGCAACTGGAAAGACCCCAAAAGTACCTCACCAAGAGGATCAAAGGGCTCAAACAGATGCCATATGCTGCCCGATTAAAGAAACTCCAGCTCTACTTAGTGGCATACCGCCTGCTCAGTGGCGATCTGTGCCTGACGTATAAAGCCATGTCCAACCCGGAATTGATGGACATGCTGCACCTCAGAAAATCCAAATCCCATCGAGCCACGCGCTCGAGAGACTTGAACCTCAGCACTGAAATAAATAGGACATGCTGGAGGGACAGATTCATAACCTAGAGGCTCCCTTCACTCTGGAATAAAATCCCAGTCCAGGTTAGGCAGAGTCCCTCATTGACTCTCTTCAAGAGGAATCTTGATGAGTGGATGGGAGATCGTAGGTTTACCCCGGGTATCACTTCTGTGTCACTGTTAGACAGAGGCACAGTATACTAACCTCGAAAAAGGGCATAGCAAAATTAATTTAAAATGGGTGGCGAAAGCCAAACACACTCTGGCTAGGCTTATAAATGCCCTAGGGCAGGTAGCCTAGTATGAACCTATGAACCTATGAACCTAAATATGATTAAAAATTTTAAATTCTTAAATATTTAAATAATTACCCAGTCTGTGCGCGCAAATGGTCTGTTATGGTCAGTGTACTACCCCAATAAACAAACTACCTAAATAAATAAATACATACATATAATTGCAAAAAAAAAAAAAACAGATAAAAAGTTGAAGGCATACATTTTTGTAAGGAAATGCTGTCCTCTAGTGTTCATTTTGCAAATGACAATTGTATGAAAACAATTTAAAAATATTCATTCAACACTGGTGAAAATAAAGTGCTTAGGGTGATAATCCACTGTTTTTTCTTAGATAACAAATGCTTGCTAGCTGATTTTATTATTCCCATCTTTAACCAGTCTTTCTAGCTCTGCAAACATCAATCTGGCTCCTCAATGCCTGAGGGTGTGTTTTTATAATACATTTATCACTGAAATACTTCAACATCTTCAGTTTCAACATTCTATATTTCTTCCCTACATAAAAGAATAAGCAAGCGCATATAGTTCTGTATACAGCCCATTCACTCATATAAGTGGTTATTTATTTTATGGAAAAGATCTTAGTTGTGTTCATTGATGTAAAAATAATAAACTTACAATAAGTACAGTTTCCACATAGACAACTGCCACGCCATATCACATTTGATAGGTTTCTTTGTACTGGTTGAGAAACAAACTTCTTTAAAAAAAAAGCCAAACTTTTTTCTTTCTTGAAATCAACCCAACATGTATCAGATATTACTGTTTGTATCTCATTTTTAATTAATAAGATGTTCCAACACTTATTAACCACATTCCTAAATACATTTATATAACCTCCATAGGTAGTCACTACTGACATTAAAACCATTTCTCCTTGAATGTTGTTTATAAGATAAAAGTAATTGTTTTTCTTAAAAATTATGATCTGGGGATATTTTGATGACAAATCTAAGAACAGCTTGAAGCAATGAATTGTTAAGAAAGGGTTTCCTGAATAATGAAGTACTAATACCTCCACATGGTAACCTAGCACATCCAAACAAGATATTTCAAACAGCTATAGTTGTAATACAAATTCTGTACCCCATTTGTTTTTATTAAGATATTACACAATTTTTTTAAGCTGCTGTCCATCAGATCTCCAAATGAGCCAGAAATCATCCCAATATTACAACTGAATGTAATAACTATCAAAATGATTGTTCTGTTGTCTGATAATATTGAAATGCATTTTGTGTTTTAGATGATCCTTTTAAAGTTTTAAAACTTCTAGAGCTTTTCTCCCCAGGCCTACTCTGAAAATGGGTCTTGTACGGCCTACTTGGACTATCCTGCTTAACAAACACAATACATAAATAAAAATAAATAATAAATATATTCACTGCATATCCATAGAATCCAAAAATGATTTATAATTAACATCATAAATGAATGTCTTAGTCAAATAAACAATGAATAAATTGGTTTAAATAAGGACAAGAGCAGTCCCTTGTACTTTTGCCAAAAAAAATTCTACCTCATAGTGAAAATAAATACTTAGTTTGGTAATTTTCTGTCAAGCACAATAAAAAAAGTGTTGAAGCTTAGAGTCTACTAATTAATTTTCTTTAGTTAGAATTCTAACATATCAAGACCAGTGTACCATGGTATGCTAATATAAAATGATTTTATATGTGCTATGCACATTAACTTTAAAATCCACAGAATTCTAAAATACCACATACGACCTTTATCAGTCTTATAAATCACAATATTCTTGTTTTCAGCCCAATGTTGTAGGCTGTTTTACTCATTCTCATTGAAATTGCCCATAAAAAACATTTGATTCTTACTTCAATACTTCAGAACTGTTTGTTCAAAAATGAAAAATGGCTTTATTAGCTGGTGGATTAAAAACTGATTTTTTAATTTCTGAACCTAAACACTGTTCCATCATTATTAGAATTTTTTTTACAAAAAACTTTAAAAGTATTTACTTCAAAAGGCTTTAATATCTGTAAACTAAGCTGGACAACAAAATATAAACTTTAAAAAAAAAATGAAAAAACACTTGCATACACTCTAACATGTCTAAGATGGACTGCTATTGCTGGTGGCAGCCCTGTGTGATTCAGAGTCAGGCCCACAGCAGTGATCCTACACAGTGTGTCGGATCTCCATAGTGGGTTGTCTACTATGTCAAGCTACATGCTGATGAGGCATTCCAGGGGAGAGTCCTACACTGATTAGCCATGTGCTTTCCCCAAGAAATGTTTGCAGTAAAACAGTTACACAGCTGAGCAATTCAGAGAATCACATAGCTGCATAAGTTGACTTGGACAGCTGAGTTAATTAACTCATTCAAAAGTATATGTTCACACATCAATTTCAGTGGGTGAGATTATATTAGAGGTAAATGCCAGAAAGTTCAGCAGACAGGTAGTGGTGTGTGTGTATATGTGTGTGGCTGCATGTATAAATGTATGCGAAGGGATGAGTGATGTGTGTGTGTGTGTGTGTGTGTGTGTGTGTGTGTGTGTGTGTGTGTGTGTGTGTGTGTGTGCATGTGTGCACGTGTGTATGTGTGTTTTGTATTTGAAAGACTATGCATCTGCCTGGGTGGTTGCTGTAGTAAGGCTAGTTAAGGGATAGGTAAAATAGGTATGCGTGTTTGTATATGTGTGAGTGTGTCAACAAGTATAATTGGGTAGGGAGAAGTTATGTGTGTGTGTGTGTGTGTGTGTGTGTGTGTGTGTGTGTGTGTGTGTGTGTGTGTAAATAGATTTTTGTGTGTGTGTGTGTGTGTGTGTAGGGGAGAGGGATGTCATACCTCCAAATAATCCTAGATTAACAAAGCATATCCTGCAATTTTGAGGGGAACACTAGACACCAGGGATATGCTTTAAATATTATCCTAATCTCACTTAAGAAAATTATTTGAACATCAATTTTGCTTCATAAAAGATGTATAGGGGAACACCAGACACCAAGTCACTTAAAAAGTAATAGAACAACAGATTTTCCAGCACGCCAGATGTAAGATGCATGGGTGCAGTAACAGTAGACTCTAGGGACACTCACCAAATATTATCCTAACTCAAAAGTTAAGAACAGGAAAAAGCTTTGAACCTACTACCCTTGACACAGAAAGCAACTCATCAACAAGGCAGAATTTTAGTCTTCTATTTGTATAACTTAAAAAAAATGAAAAGAACATTGGAGATAAAAGCTTTAAACCCATACCCTTGGCTCAGAAAACACCTCATTAACAAATCAGCACTTTAGCCCTCTGTACTAACTGAGGACTTAATACAAAACAGCTGTTGCATTAGGATGTATTTTCCGAATGATATGTAGTATGAGAAGTTAATGTCTGGTATTACTGACTAACTGTAATGGTCCATCAGCTACAAGGGAGAGGCAAAGCAAAGCCATGGTTAGCTCATCATTCCCTGAACTGGTGGTCCTCAGCTAGAGTGGCTTGCTACAATTTGTACCTTATATCACACATGAAGAGCTTCAGTACAGTCCTGACCACAGCACTGAGATTAATTTCTGTTAGTAGAGAAATTAATTCTGGTACTGCACTGCTGTTTGATTGGCATTTCCTGATCGAGTCTCCTAACACTTTGCACCCAGGGTGGCTGCCCCCTTCACCTCAACCCAATTACTCCAAAGAATATATATATAGGGAAAAATCAGGAACACTCTGTAAAATCCATGACAGTTGAGAGGGATGGGGCTGTGTCCATGTGAGTGGGGCTGCCACTTATAAATGGCTGTGCTCAGGATGTCTGGACAAAGCTGGGAGGAATACTAAATGAAACAATGGCCTAGGGAGAATTTTTAAATACTACTTAAAGTCTCTTAATAGAGGAGCATGTGTAGCATCACGAGGCACTTTCTGAGCAATAAGAAGAATGAAACTCCAATATGTCTGGCTGTGATCTGTGGGCGGCAGGGAAAATAAGAAGTTACATCACAGAAGGGTTATAAGCTGAGGGACAGGTAAGAGGTGTAGTGATGGTGTGTCTGTGTGCATGTGCATTTGAATGTGTGTATGTGTGTGGGAGAATGACAGAGGGGGTGACTGTGCCAACATGATGCATGGGTCACCAGAAGTGATTACCATGGGGTAGTGTTGTTTTGCATTAGTGATAACACCACATGGTTTGGAGATATGTAAATTAGCCAATAATGAAGTATTTCCTCATTGAAGATAATGTTTCTGAATTGCGTTTTCTTCACTCATGAAAATAACCCTTTTTGCTATAACTCTTAGCACCCACAGTAGGTGTCTTTATGAATCACATAGATCTTTTTTGATTTCTTTACTTTTTTCATCCCTCTTTTTCTCTGTAAGGGGGATTTGGAAACAATAGAATCATGTCTTTTAATAGCTGATAAGAAAATTAGTCCTGAATATATAGCAATGTGCACACATCTCTTTTTCCAGACCTTTTGAGTCACAGTGCTTCTAAAGAAACTTCCAACAAAATGTTACACTCTGTTTATGTGTCTAGTTTAAACTCAGCATTTTTTATTGATTCCCAATATTTCTTGCCAATAGCCTGACTTATATTCTTGTCTCATTGTCACTAATGTAATATGCTCTGTTTTCAGTTTAACACATTAAGTAACCTTCCTCCACATATCGCTGTTAAGAATTTGTGATCACCTATTCAGTCATTAGAGCCACTTGCTCTGGATAAGGCCACAGTTCTTGATACGTTCCCACTCACTTCTCTTAATAGCCTGCCCAATATTTGATCATGGACATTCTTTTAAACATATCTGTTTCTTTTGCTTATCTTTGAAAATTATTCCTTCTGGTGCAAATTCAACAAAACAGGTTAAAAGTAAGGCATTTCTTCCTCTCATACCTGTAGCCACACCAACTATGTAAGGCCTCATTTCAACTGCCTCTTACTTTATGTGCACCCTATGAATACCTTTCTCAACTTCATTACTTTTTCAGTATATCCTCACATGGCTCCCTTTTCATATCTATTAATTTTGCAACACATTATTTCTCATTGTTGCATTTTTATTTGACTCACATATTATCTTATACATTTCTCATTAATTGTGTACTTAATTTAATTTAATTTAATTCAATTGTATTTAATATCACTTCATAAGTTCATAGGCTCTTCCTGAACTTATGCTCAAGAATACCACTGAGAAGCTTAGCATCATCACGCGATACTGGTGGGAGAATAGCAATGCCCCACATTAAGTAACCTTCCTCCACATATCGCTGTTAAGAATTTGTGATCACCTATTCAGTCATTAGAGCCACTAGCTCTGGATAAGGCCACAGTTCTTGATATGTTCCCACTCACTTCTCTTAATAGCCTGCCCAATATTTGCTCATTACTTGTAGTACAAACTATTTATCTCTTATTAATGAGCCATGCAGTCCAATAAATTCAGACACTCTGGCTCAGTTCTTAAACTCAGTAACATAAACATCTATAGTTTCTGTCGGACCTTGCTCCCTTTTAAAGAACAAATGGCAAATAAACAGAACAGCCCTTCAAGGCTAACAGTGATTAATACATTTCTTTTTAATTGATGTTATTTTATTTTTCAGTCTCAAAAAAGTAAAAGAATTAAATATTTCCAAGGCTTCTTCCCAATGAAATGCAGATATATAGAACTCTGCACATATTAATTGCTATGCTTCTCAGCTATTCCACGCGCACTGAGAAACAAAGCAAATTTCTGGATTGAAACTTCCATTTTTTGCCAAAATTTCTTGCATCAAGATATTTTTGGTGGTTGCAGGTGAACCATTTTTATCTCTGAAGTATGCTTCTGTACTTCCAAATACATAGTCTTATAAATACAAGAACATTTCTTCTCTTCAGCAGATAAATTTCATCATTCTGATACCATGTCTCATTTTTTGATTCTGCTTTTCAGAATGCTTTGTGACTTGCTTCTAGAAGGAGTTCATTCCGACTAGTGATCTGTGTAGGAAAGATATGTTATAAATTACCTACAAATACCCTGTATAGAGTTATTCACACTTAAAGCTATACACGCCTCATACCTTACAGTAAGTGTGCTTTATTTACAGAGAAACTAGTAACAAGAAGGGAGCATCTGCACTTTTTCTGTGAAACAGGGCTGCTTCACACTTTTGTAGCTGATTTAGCATAGCAAATGGAGAATAGTTTATGTACTACACCAGATATGGACCAGAGGCCTTAAATGGTGTGAATGTTCATAGATGCAATCCATTGAGACTAGGTGTTTAGGAATTCCGATAGTAATTATTGCAGGATACAAGATATGTATTATGGAGAGGGTGATCTATTTATTAATAGAAGAAAATAGAATAAGAGGAAAATCCAGATTGAACTATGATCCCACAGCTGGCCCTCATAAGTCACTCTGAAAGAGCTACTGTTAAAACAATCAGGATTATAGAATATCTGTGATGTGGAAGGTGGTTTATACAAAGTCAAAGCCCATTATATCACTGTAGTGAACTAAGGCCTAGAAACAACACCATCTGGATTTCTGTAGATCATTGAGGGAGAAAAGGAGAAGCCTGTCAGGATGTTTCAAACTTATACAGACAAAAGTCACAAACTTGGTGAAGGGCATGCGAAGTCTGGCATATGAGGTATGACTGAAGCAACAGACATCTACTCCACTGAGGAAATTAGCAGTCATTAATGCATCATATAGACATACCACTTAGCCAGACAGTAGATGGCAGGAGTGGAATTAATAATAGAAGTACAAGTGTGTAGAGTAGAATGAATGACAGTTTGATGATCTGGTTACTAGTCACACTTATTAAAACACTGTTAGAAAAAAATCATGATATTGTAAGTGGGTTGGAAGACAGTGGAGAAATTTAAGGGAGCCTAAGATAAATAAGTAGAAAATTGATGGGGAAGTGGGTAGGAAGGGCATCTGCTAAGCTGCTGGCTATAGGTATGTGAAAGACTTAGTGGTCCTTTTGTGTTCATCATCCATCTTGTTGTTATGTTCATAAAGATGGCTTCCTCTGATGATGTAATCTTTAAAGCTTTAAACTTAGTATTGTCAATGGTTTTATTTTTACTTATGTTTTCTGTGTTATTAATTTGGTTACTGGTTAAGCCTTTTAAGGCCTAGTTCCTCATTCAGGGATGTTATAGGAACACTATGTGTGTTTAAGTTTCTTGCTCAGCATTACATACACTGCCATAAGAAACTGAAGGAGTTAAACAAGGGATTACAGAATGAAGCTCATAAACAGGACATATGCTTAACAATCTGAGCTGAACTGGCAGACATGGTTGATGTTCTATGCCTTACTATCAATATAGAAAAGTTGTAACTGGTTTCAGATAGTGTATTCAGTTTATACGGACTACTCATAACTCTTCTTCATCCAGCAACTACGTAGAAAATAAAAAATATACCACTTCTTCATCGAGCACATAGAACATAGAGGCAATAATTTTTTTTTCAATCACTTCTCATTGGGTGGTCACTATACAAAGTTAATCCTAAGACTATTGCCAGGGAACTGGTGCTGTTATTGTCCAGACTGATTATCCCTAAGGAGGTACTTACTGGCCAAAACTAGTTCCTTTACGTCAACCGGATTGCATCAGTTATACCGCTGATTTAATGTTAAACAGCTGGAAGCACCAGTCTGCTTTCTGCAGACTGATGGATTAGAGGTTTAATAAAATATTGAAATCCATGCTGAGAAAATGTTGATGTATATAGTAAACACTTGCAACAGTTGATATCTATTTACTATTTGCAGACAGAGAGGTGCCTCAGGCTTCAGTTTGGTTTACTCCATTTGAACTTCTCTATGGCAGACATCTGAGACGGCTGCTTGAAGTTGCTAATGAAGCTTAGAAATAGTTAAAGACACTATTTTAAAGTGTGATAGAATGCTATGTTAGTTTACAGGCTAGATTAAAGCTAGAAATGCCTATAGCATGGCAGTGCTAGCAAAGAGTTTAGGTAACACAACAACAAGTTTATAATAAGCATGCCAAACTTAGAACGTTTAACCTAGAAGCTCACCTACTAGCATTACTCTCCTCCATAGAAAACACATTTCTGACAAAATGGCAGGGCACATTTGATGTGATGGAAAGAATAAGCCACCAGTAATGGATATACTGAATATTACAAGGAAATAATGAACAACCCAGGGGTGGTGAGGTGAGACATCACAAGGGGAAGGCCTCCATACCCCTGGAAGGTCTGTTATTTCCCTGTAATACTCATTATGAAGGATTATTGTACTAGGAAATTGATATTTATTAAATAATGAAAAAAAATAGTGTGCTCAGCAAATTGAAATAAAGTGTTTTATATGTGTTTTATCATTATTATAAGCATATTTTTGATCTTTTTGATATAAAATACTTCTTTTATCTTATATTCCAGTGCTACAGTAGGATAAGCAATTGTTTTTGGAGAATGTATTTTGTATCCAAAATATACAGTATGTGAGTATTTAATAATTTTTATACAAACACACACACACACACACAAATGTGCCCAGCAAATACAGCCACTTTCTTAACTTTGTACACATCAGATGTCTTATTGTAATCAAATGAATGAAACGTACATACAGTGTAAAGCATTACACACACACACACACACACACACACACACACACACACACACACACACACACACACACACACACACACACACACAAACGTGCTCCTAACTGCTACAGCACTTAATTGCATTAGTTTTGCAATATTTATTTATTTATTTATTTCTTCCCATGCTCACTAACATGACTTTTTAAGTGCCACAGTTAGTGAGAGAAAGTAAACAGCAGTCCCTTGTAATTCCTGCAACAGTTACTTTTTCTAGTTAAAATTTATCATTTTTTTCTTTTTATTTGATGCTCATTAAATAGCTGCATTTAGTGATCGTAAACAAGTTAGCAGCTGTTTGTTTCTTTTTTTTTCTGTTCATGCTTCATGGTGTCAAAATGTACTATAGTGAAGCTGCAGACTTTTTACTGAGGTCTCCTCTTACATCAATATTCTGTTAGAGAATGTTTGTTCTCCATTAGGGTATCATCTAAAGTTCTGCCACTTTCTAAATGCAGTTAACTGTAAGGATAGACAGCTAGGAATGAGAAAAACAGAGCAAATTCATCACATCAATGTGTCAAAGCTATGGAAAAAAGTACAGAATTCTGTAGAGAACTTGTAAGGAGAAGCCTCTACCTGAAATGGCATTAGAAGTAATCCTTGACAAAAGTACAAAAGCAGGACATGACAGATTTATGCACTTATGCTGTAAGGACAAAGTCAAAAAAGCCAAAACATGGCATATTGTCCTTCTTCTCAGTGTCATACAGGCTACTGAGGGGGAAATCCCTGCCTTGCTTACAGAGCCTCAACAGGCCCTATCCTGTCAGACCTACTGCACTTTCAGAAGTCCAATGGGGCATAAATATTCACTGAAGAGATCTAATTCTCTTTTGCAACATAAATAGAACATGTTGGAAGACTAGATATGTATCACAGAAAATACTACTTCTTGGAATCATCTTTCTCTCCACACAAAGCGGAAGTACTTCTGTTACACTCGTTAAATATAAGCTAGACGAATGGATGGGTAACCACAAATTCCCCACTGGTTTAGCACTCTTGTCCTTCATAGATAGGGACAACATGTAAATATTCTGTACATCTCTGGGTTATTCCTACTTAAAATATAAGGGCTGAAAGCTTCATGGGAATATATGGCTAGGCTTCCAAAGATCCTCAAGGCTCAGTAGCCTAGAAAATAAAGTATTGGCAGTGATCCTTGTAACTTTACACCTCAGTTGATAAAACACATTATAGAGACAACACCTGGAGGGAAGAATAGACTGACATTATAGAGTACAAGAGATGCTCAGACTAGGTATGACAGCCTGATAGAAATATCGAATTCTGCAATGATTTAAGAAACTGAATAGTATTTCAAAATTTGATAGCTATCCTATGCCCATAATTAATGACATGATAAAGACAGGAACAGAATTCACTGCCTTTTATTTGCTGTTTTTAGCGGGGCAGTGATTGGTACTGACCTCATAGTTAATTCTTTCTATCAGCATTTGGTATCCTCTCCCATTGTTGGTTTAACTACTCCCATTACTCTCCAAGCTGAGAGGACTGTGACTGATGTCTGCAGTTAACCACAATGATGGCACAAAGGTCAGCCAGTAAGGGACCCTGGGGAGCTCCTACTGGTAGCAGAATAGTTAACATGTCAACAGGACATGCAGCCCTCCCTATGGTCTGCATCCTGCTTTGTGCAGGGATCACAGATGATAATATTACATCAGACGCTCAGTGGCTTTAGTAATGAAGAACATAGGGATTCCATTAAAGAGCTGTAAGTTTGCAACATTCTGTGGGGTGGCTGGGTTGATAAACTATAGCATCAATGCACCAGAATGCTGCCCTGTACCAGAATCTTCCTGTCATCCAGGCTGTGAAAAACTAAGGGGCTGCCAGCCCAGTCAGATAGAATTTTGTAGATAATTCTATGTCATTGTAAATTTTAATATAATCCTCATAATTGCTTTACAAATGTAAAGAGAACTAAATGTTATGATTAAAATGTATGTTGTACTGAGCTTCAAAAATGTAACCATAGTGCACCCTGTTGGAAGAAAGCTGTTAAGCAAAGAATTTTATAACTGTGTTTGATCTCATGCTCGGAGACAGGATGTCTGGGCTAAGAGTTTTTTTCTATTGTTTTAAGACAAAGAAAATTACTAGGTTTCACGTGTAAAGTGTCTTTTATTGTTGTGACTTCCTGACAGCCATAGAAATGTTAAATTGTAAGTTCCGTGAGCCTGGGAAACCTCAGCAGGGGTGTCAAGAATGATGTAATCTGAAATGACTCAGCAGTACTGTGTATTATCAATTTAAGGTCTATCTCAAAAAGAAAGAAGAGCATTTTGTATCTTGTCTTGGATTTAGTAAGAATATCCACTCACCAGTACTTGCTTGCTCTGTATGTAAGTAGTATATAGAACAGTGATTTCACTTAGAGTTAGATAGGAATTTAGCCAGATTAGTCTAGCTGTTTTCTATATTGTTTTAAAGTTTCCTGTGATTTCTGAACTCTTGATTAGCACTGTGTTGAATTGATGAGCTTTGTCTTGTGTTTTTATTATTTATTTTTAAATATTTTTAAACCTTTCAAATGTGGTTGTTTTGTGTAGAGATAATTTAAGCTCTAGAGTACTTGCATGTATTTGGTGATACTGTCCAAGCCACTCCAATAGCCTTGCTGTCTGTCACATTTGCTATTTGGATAGCAGTAATATTACACAGTGAAATTGGCCACCCTTTGGGAAGGGCCTTATAGTAGCTGATAGTAGTGGTTGGTGGCAGTTGGTACTGCTCTGTAGGTTGGGCAGAAAGGGGGCATAGCTGGAGAACCTTTGCCAGCCTTCCCCAGGACTGTCTGTGTGTCTGTATCTAAATCATATCTTAAAGTGTATGCGTGTCAGCTACTTGGGCAGGGACATGAAACACTGGCTGGACAGAGAGAGTGCTGGAGGTTTTAGCTTGACCACTAGGCTGAGATTTGGACCATATAGCTTTGCCAGTGGGGAGTCTTATTGGGGATCTGGAGAGAAAAGGAGAAACCAGCCCCAGACTGACTGTGATCTCTGTGTGCTCTTAAGGGAAATTGTACCTTACTGTGTGTGTATTTGTTATCCCCACAATGTGCGCACCCCTCACTGGTGCTAGTGTTGAGGACTGAGGCTCTTTGATTCCTGGGCCAGTGCATGGGTGTCACATATTAATTGGTTGGCAGTGGTGGGATATCCACACCACAAATTAATTGTTTTGCAGTGGTGAGATATCCCCATCAAATATTAATTGTTTGATAGTGGTGAGTAAGCCACATTACACACTAATTGGCTTCTGGTAGTATGAATAGTGATTTCCTGTAGCTTGCGTAAAGTGATCACTGAAGGTGTTTTTGTACTCTAAGTCAGCCATGCAGTAAACATTCAGAGTTCAGATCACAATTGTTTTATTTCTTTTGTTAGCTTAGTCAGGGAGAGCAGGCAAGCATGTCAGCAGAGGAGTATGGCAAGCTGACAAGGAGCCAGTTGGCTGAGATTTGTCAGGCTAAAGGACTGGTGCATGGAAACCTGCCTAAAGCAGACATGATTGCAGCTTTGGTCACAGTTGCAGCAGAAAATAGCAACCAGGAGGATGATCAGACTGGCCATGGAGATGTACAACACTCAGAGAATGGACAGCTCAACCTTTCTGCAGAGGACTTAAAAATCCATATGAAGCTAAAGTGTCTTGAATTGGAGGCCAGGCATTTGGAAATATAAGCTGAGGAGAAGGAGAGGCAAAAACAACATGAAAAGGAGATGCTGACTCTTTGCCAGAGTCATGGAGGTAATGGGGAAGTGAGTAACCGGACCCTAGAAGCACAAAAGGTCAGTAGATTTCTTCCACAGTTTACAGGGGGGGTAATTTTGGTAGTTTCATTCATATGTTTGAGAAGGTATGTAAACAGTATGATGCTGACCAAAGGCTCTGGCTATGGTCCCTGACCCCCTTACTCCATGGTAAAGCTGTAACTGTGCTGTCTAAACTACCTGATTGTGATTTTTTTGATTATACTGCTGTTAAGAATTGTTTACTAGAAATTTTTAAGCTAACACCTGAAGCTCATAGGAAAACGTTTCATGAGTATAGCAGCAAGGCCAGTGAAAGTGTGTGTGAATATGTTGGTGAACTAAGCACTTATTTTCATAGGTGGGTGAGTGGATGTCAGGTCACCACTTTTGAAGGGCTGGCAGACCTTTTGGTGAAGGAACAAGCCCTTAGCACTTTGTTTGAGGACATGAGGATCTGGTTAGCTGATAGACAATGTGCTACTTCAGATGACTTGGGGAAGAAGGGAGACCTATACCTAGCAAGCAGGGCATCACTGCCCAGAAAAGGGACACCCACTGCTGCTCATGGGTCTAAAGGAACCCATGGTGGGCAGCCCAGACTGCCCCAACATAATCTGCCAGTAGCAGGGGAAGCCACTAGTACAGGTACATATTCAGGACCTAGGGTTAAATATTTTGAATGCAACCAGTGGGGCCATGTGGCATATAGATGTCCACGGAGGCAAGGTGGGGAACAAAAGATGAGGGAACCAGTAAGTGGGAAGGACAAAATACCAACAGCAGGTTGTCTTGAGACAACAAGGGTACCAAACTATCACCAGAGGTTATATCCTATCGCAGTGAATGGCAAAGAGGCCATTGCTAAGAGAGACACAGCCTCTGACATAACCATTGTGAAGCCTGGAATGGTTACAGAGGACCACTACTTGCCTGTGCAGTCTACTCCAGTCAGAGCTTTAGGAGGGACCCCATTCTAAATACCTTTTGATAGAATTCACCTTAACTGGGAGGGTGGAAAAGGAAGCCAGCAAGTAGGTGTGTTTGAGGATATCCTTGCAGATGTCCTGATAGGGAATGATTTTGATAATGCAGTACCATGTGCTCATGCAGTTACACGCAGTCAGGATTGGAAACAAACATGTGGGTCTGGTAGCCTGGGAGAGACCCAGTCAGACTGCATACTTGCAGCCTGGACTGGTGAGGTGGTTACTTCAGGGAGGGAGCTAGTCAGTAGCAGTGAGACTGGAGGTGAGCCACAGCTGCTTCTGGGTACTGATTGTCTCTTGGACAGAGTGACTGCAAGGGCAGAGGTGATTAGTAGTACCCAGGCTGACAGTGAGGCACCACTGTCACAGGATGCCAGACTTCCTGTGGAAGAGGAGCTGGGAAGGGTTACAAAGAGAGAGCTGAGACAGGTTCAGCTCTCAGACCCTACATTACAAGGCCTGAGAGAGGTAGCTAGTGAGGCACCTGATTCTCAAGGGAAAGGGGAGTCTGTATACTGGGACAAAGGGTTACTGTATAGAGAGGGGACCCCTGAGGGAAGGCTAGAAGGTGAGAGAATACAGCAGTTGGTAGTGCCTAGAGCCTACCATCTGGCGCTTCTAACCATAGCCCATGATATTCCCTTTGCAGGTCATATGGGCATAAAATGTACAAAGAGATGCATTATGCAGAACTTCTATTGGCCTGGAATTTCCAGAGATGTAACAGGGTACTGCAGGACCTGTGAGCAGTGCCAAAACATAGGCAAGGCAGGAGACAAGGTGATAGCTCCTTTGATGCCTTTATCTGTGATTGAGGAGCCATTTCAGAGTGTAGCTATGGATATTATGGGGCCTTTAACTACCCCAAGTTCCACAGGGAAAAAGTATATCCTAGTAGTAGTATATTATGCTACAAGATACCCTGAGGCAGTGGCTTTGTCCTGCATTGAGGCGGAAAAGGTGGCAAATGCTTTGTTAGAGGTTTTCAGCAGGGTATGTTTCCCAAAAGAAATACTGACTGACAGAAGTGCCAGTTTCTTGTCAGACCTGCTGGCTTCTCTGTGGAAGTATTGTGGGGTGAAGCACCTGAAGACCATCCCCTACCATTCCCAGACTAATGGTCTTGTTGAGAGGTTAAACTCTACAATCAAGTCCATGATACGGGCGTTTGTAGACCAATTTAAGAGGGTGTGGGACAAATATTTTCCCCATCTGTTGTTTGCTTACAGAGAGGTTCCCCAGGAATCCACAGGTTTTTCACCCTTGGAGTTGTTGTATGGGCATAGGGTGAGGGGGGCTCTAGATTTAATTCATGATGAGTGGGAAGGTGAGTGTGAATCACACAAGGAGTCAGTTGTAGCATATGTCCTAAACCTCAGGACAAGGCTCAGGGAACTCACCTGGCAGATATGACAGGAATGCTCAAGCTAGAGAGTATGCTATAGAGCAGCAGATAATGGTTCTCATTCCTGTCAGACACAACAAGCTGCGAGCAGCTTGGGAAGGACCCTACAAGGTGGTGAGGAAGGTCAGTGATATTAACTACATGGTAGAACTGCTAGGCAGGAGGCAGGGGCACAAATTGTACCATGTTAACATGATGAAACCTTACCATGATAGGGAGGCCCTTGTGCTGAGTATTTGCAGTGGAGTGCAGGAGGAGTCTGAGGGTGATCTGGTGACTGATCTCCTCAGTGAGGCTTGGACTGACACCTCAATGGAAGGGGTAGCAATGTCCCAGCATCTATCTCCTACCCAGGTTTGCGAAATCCGAGCAGTGTTAGAAGAGTTTGGGGACATGTTCACTGGGAAACCAGAGTGCACTCACTTGGTGCAGCACCAGGTGGATACAGGACATGAAAGGCCTATTAGGCAGGCCCCTTGTAGGGTGACTGAGAGAGTCAAACAGACTTTGCGGGAGGAGACACAGGAAATGTTGGGACTAGGGGTAATTCAAGAGTTCAACAGTCCCTGGGCCTCCCCAGTGGTGCTGGTGCCAAAAAAGGATGACAGCACCAGGTTCTGCATGGACTACAGGAAATTAAATAGCCGCACAGAATCAGATGCTTACACCATGCCTAGGTCGGATGAAGCCCTAGAGCAGCTAGGTGAAGCTAAGTATCTTACCACCACTGATCTTATCAAGGGTTACTGGCAGGTGCCTTTGACTCCCAGTGCTAGAGAGAGGTCAGCCTTTGTGACTCCTTTTGGCTTGTATGAGTTTACAAAGATGCCCTTTGGGATGAAAAATGCCCTTGCAACTTTCCAGAGGCTGGTAGATCATATCCTAGCAGGAGCAGGAGAGTTTTCCCTTGCTTACCTAGATGATATTGCCATCTACACCCATTCCTGGCAAGAGCACCTTCAACATGTCAGGGAGGTGCTGGGCAGACCACAGAGGGCAGGGTTGACCATTAAGCCGAGCAGATGTCAGTTGGGTATGGCAGAGGTCTCCTACCTGCGACATAGAGTGGGGAGTGGTAAGATCAGGCCAGAACCTGTAAAAGTGGAAGTCATACAAGCATGGCCTGCACCTGTTACCAAAAAGCAGGTGAAGACATTCTTAGGGACAGCAGGGTACTACAGAACATTCATCCCCAGTTATATAGTACCATATATATAGTAACAGGCCAGATAAGGTAGTGTAGACCACAGCATGTGAGCAGGCATTCCAGAAGCTTAAAGAAGCTTTGGGAGGACCCCCTGTGTTAGTCAGTCCAGATTACAGCAAAGAATTTGTTGTGCAGGTGGATGCTTCAAACCATGGGGTGGGGGCTGTGGGTCTACTTTGTTTGATAGAAAACACATTTCACTGAAACTCATTTCGTCAAAGTCTCATTTCACTGAAAATTTATTGCCTGAGCACAAGTCACTGAAAGCTCACTTCATTGAAAACTCATTTGACTGAAACTCATTTTGTTTAAAAAGGTATGTGCCCTGTTTCCCACTGTAGTGCGATCCTGGAGTTAGTATATATAGTAAGGGGTCCCCCACATTGGGGGGTGTGCGGGGCATAGCCTCACTGGTGCTAGTGGTGAGGACTGATGCTCCTTGATTAATGGTCAGTGCACGGGCGTCATACAGGCATTGCTGCTCAGATTCCCATCTAATGAATGGCTGCCTATAAAAATGGACTATAGGGAGGAGTCTGTAATGCAGAGCACCCTTGTTCTGTAAACCATTCTTGAAACATAACTGTTTAGCATATTTAAATAAAATGCTGTTTGTAAGCTCATGCAAATTAATAATGATAGTGATGTTATTGACAACAATAAAAGGTATGTGATTTATTGAACTATGTATGTACAAATAGGCAGAGCCACAATGACTAATGTCTTACATAGATATCTTAGAAAATAAAATAAGGCTAATAAAATATTTCAGTTCCATTTGTCTTTTTGCTTAAGAAAGTTGTACTAAGTGTGACTTCACCTAAGCTGTTTATTCAGGAACTAAAGATGATATTTCTGACCTGAAGCACTTTACATTGATTCTGCATTGTAAACAGATGACCAGATATAAGCCAACAGTGTTGGGAAACAATGGTTAAGCATTTTTGCATTGTCATATGTGGATAAAGATTAACATTCGAAACTGAACCTGTTCCTAGAAGATGGGTTTTATAAGTTGTTTCAAACATATACATAAAACCCACTCCTTTTTACTAAACATTTCTTGTAGCCAAAATAATGAATAATGCCTGAAAGCTGAAGCAGACAGACTTGCTGGAATTGCCTATGCTCTTTGCAAAATGGTAAATTTTAAGCACCTTTCTTTAATTTGTGAGGCTTGAATGAAACCCTATTTATTTATTTGTTATGACCTTTAAAATGGGATGTTCAGCTGGGAAGGTTAATTTTCAATGGAATCCCAGGGAAAAAGATCCTCACATTAACAATAAGCGGCATTTATGACATGTACAGTGGGACTACATATATTAATGTTCTTTTATTATTTATTATATTTGCATTTGTTTACTGGGAAAGTCCAGATGGACATTTAACTCCTTTTCAGTGGAGATTTGGGAAAAAAAGCTCCAAAATTAAAAAAAAAATACATGAAAAGGGTTCATAAAAACAGAATATAATACATGAAAAAGAATCATAAAACAACTACATAAATCTGTTGCACACATGGTCAGTAACTGCAAATTGTACATTTCGATTGAATTTACCTACTGAGCAAAAAAATGAGAATAAAGAGAGGGAACAGCAGAATAGAAAGGTGAAACCAGTTTCTAAAGAATGCTAGTAATGTTGTAAGAATGAATGTTACAAAGTATATTTAAAGTGAGTAGAGTTAATTAAAGTAGAATTAAAATTAGTTGGTAAAGGAATAGCTGTTATTGGATTGAATTGTTTACAAAAGAATTTTATTATATGCAGTTTATTTACACAGATGACTCTCCAAACAGTTTACCTATCACCTTGATAGGTGATGACGTCAGAGATAGAAAAAGTAAAGGTCAGGAGATATTGCGATTATCTTTGTCTTCTTCGAAAGACAAAGAGGTCTGTTAGGTGGATTTTCATTTAGTGTTTTGAATGAGGAAAGATTGTCATTTTGCCTTAGGTTTAGAGGGAGCAAGGTCCATATTCTGGAGATGTAGTTAATGTAACACTTTGCTTATTGAATAGTTATCTTTGTGTACGCTTAGTAAAGATTTGTATGTGGATCTCAGGTTTCTTGTTGGTATGTTTGGTAGAAAGATTACTAGACTGGGACATTTGTTCAGTTTATAGACTAGATTGTGTGCTATAAGTAGTGAGTATAGCTTTGTAGTTCCTGCTATTGCAGTTTTTGGACAGCTATGCAAAATGGGACCTATACAGAAGGTTGCATGTGAACATTAACATTTATTGCAGTTTTTCTATAGTTTAGTCACCATGTTGAATTGCAGGCTAGTGAATATGGGTGAGGTATGAAGAATTGTTGTAGTAACTAGGCAGAGGCTGTAGGTTTCCTGCTGTCTTACTTGAGAATTTTATTTATGCGGTATGAAGTATGGAATTTCTAATACATCTTTTTAACTACTTCTTTTATATGTAAGTCAGATTTTAGGTAATCATCAATAGTGACTCCAAGTAGTTTAACGTGAATAACTCATTGAATTTGTGCACTGTTTAGGGAAGTAATGGTTAGGTCTGGGTTAGCATCATTGTGCGATTTGTGAGTGAACTTTGGTAACTTTGGTATTTATCAAGAGTTAGAAGGTAATTAAGCCAGGATTTAAATGATCCTTGAGTTTTTTTTTATAATTAATTAAATTTTCTGCTGTACAGATGAGCACTGAGTTGTCTTCATATTCTTCCAACATGACAGGATTAGAGGCAGTCTGAAGCTCATTTATGAAAATATTGAAAAACAAAAAAGCAAAGATTTAGCCTTGGAGTACCCTTACTGTAACTATGAGAAAGGAGGACAGTTTAGACTCCCACTTGATGGCTTGGTGTCTGTTTGAAAGTGGGCCGAGTTTGACAGGCCTATGAGTTTTAGCTTTTGAAGATGTGTGCTGTGTGAGATCTTGTTAAATGCTTTTGAGTGATCCAAGAGTAGATCAGAGACTATTTTGCCATTGTTTCAGTGGAGGTTGACAACATTAATAAACTTCAGAAGTGCTGTTACAGTGCTATGATTAGGTCTGAAGCCATGTTGTATAGGGGAGATACTTTCATTGTCTAAGAGACAACTGGGTATGGACACATTTCTAAAGTATTTTTGAGAGGGGAGGAAGGATGGCAATTGGGCAATAGTTAGGTAGTATTTCAGAGTTCCCCCTTTTAGGTAGTGGTAAGACATAGGATCTTTTCCAGATGGCCTGAATATACTATTCTTGGACTGCCTTGTTGAGTAAAATGGAATCTGTGATTGGACATGCCTTCTGTAGAGCTTTTAAAGTACTGTCCTGGAAGGTTGTCTACAGCCAGAGATGTGGGGTTTAATTTTTGGAGCATTTTTTTATTGTGTCTGTGGGGAATGATTTTAGGGTGAAACTGGCATTGAGAGGTGTAGAGTACGTGCTGTTGGCCAAAGGAGGTGCTGTTGTTATTATTAATGAGGTTGGTAATGGCTTAGATAAAGTGAGCATTGAAGTTAGAGTTACCACCTTTCATTGTGGCTGATACCGGAGTAAGGCCACACCCCTCGCATCACCAGTAACTCTGTCCAACCTGTCCCTCTTCCACCCATGTCCCGCCTGTATTATGATGTCACTGTGACATCACCCGACGGGAATGCCTTCTTTTTTCATTCCTGATCCCTGATTTCGGCTGATTTACTATGCTTTTCTGTAAAAAAGCATAGTAAATAGGCCGATTTACAAACTCCAATAGTCTGTTTCCTTTTTTGAAACAGAACACCGGAGTTTGTACAGTGTTTTCAGGACTACCGGAGAATCAATTTGATTTCTGGATAGTCTGGAAAAAAACGGAAGGGGGGAAACCCTGATTGAAGTTGGTGACGATAGTTACAAGCAGAGGCTAGAGATGGAAGTTGGTTGTTTGGTCCTAACTGAGTGAAAGTTTATTCATCGATTTCCAGAAGAATTTGGGGTTGTTTGAGTTAGCATTTTGTAGAGTAAGGAAGTAATTTTTCTTGTCTTCAGTAACTTTAATTTTAGTGAGATCTCAAAGTCATTTGAATGTTTGGTATTTATTTTATTTATTTATTTTAGAATTGTTTACCGGGATAGTCCGACTGGATACATGTCCATTTTCAGCAGAGGCCCAGGGAGAAAAGCTCCAGACATATAGACAACATATTATTGTATTCTTACAATTTAAAAACAGATATCAAATTCTGAGCAATATTTCAAACATTAATAGGATATTCAGATGTCAGCAGGCTCACATGGTAGTAAAAACTAGAAGATCATGGAATTAAAATTAAGATTCAGTTAAGTGTAGTAAAAGTTCTATTTCAGCACATTAGGAATGGTTAGAATTAGTCAGGATTAGGACAAGGACATAGCCATCATTTTTTAAAGTACTGAATCAGACTTTTCTTGAATGGAGGTAGAGAGAGTTCTGAAGTAAGATCAGGAGGAAGAGCATTCCAGGTTTTGCCAACAGAGTTGGCAAATAGAGAATCTCCATTTGAGTCATTGGATTTGACAGTTTGTACAAGTAGCCTATCTGATGAGCGAAGTGCCCTGAGGTTACTATAGGGTTTGATGAGGTTTATAAGTACAGGTATATTTCTGGTTTGTAGAGAACCTTGTGGGCTGCTATTAGTTGGTTAACCTGAAGTTGGTTAGGCAATTCAAGCCACCCTAGAAGGTTTAGGTTAAGACAGTGATGAGTTTTGTAGGCTGCACCTGTAGCAAATCTAGCAATGTGATTATAGCAGCTTGCAAGATTGTTAAGGTCAGTTTTACTAAGGTTTGTGAATAATGGAGAGGCATAGAGGAGGGTGAAGAGTAGATGTGTGCAAGCAATTAAAGTTCTAGCTAATGGTGTTAGGAAGGGCTTAATCTTGTACAGGGAGCAATGTTTTTTATTAACTGTTTTAATAGTTTTATTAATATGCAGATCAAACTTAAGGTTATTATCTACTATAACTCCTAAAAGTTTAGTTGAGGAATCTGGTGAAATAATGGTACCGTTGTTGGACTTTAAAGTAAACGTTGGTAGGGAAGACCTGCAAGTGGGGGAGAAAAGCAGCAGCTTGGTTTTATTAGGATTTAACATAAGACGGCAGTTAAGGAACAAATGTTCAACTGTGTTAAAAGTATTTTGGGATAAAGTCTGCAGATCAATAGGCAAGGTGGCCGACCATATTAACGTGGAATCATCCGCATATTGAATACATGTTGCATTTGGGATGACCGTATACATGTCATTAATAAAAATGGAAAATAATAGGGGTCCTAATATGGATCCCTGGGGCACTCCAAGGGTGATAGGTAAAAGGGTAGATAGCTTGTTCTGCCATAGGACAGCCTGCTGTCTACCACTGAGATAAGATTTAAACCATTGAATGTCCTGGTCATCAAGGGAAATGGTTTTCAAAGTGTATATGAGTAATTGGTGGTTTACCATATCGAAGGCTTTGGAAAGATCAAGAAAGATGGCTGAGGATGGTTTATGATGTTAGAGAAGGAGAGGAGGGCTGAGGTGGTACTATGAAATGGTCTGAAGCCATGTTGGGTATTAGCTAAGAGATTATTCTGGATAAGATAGTTCAGAAATTGTTTATGGATGCATTTCTCCATAATTTTAGCCAAGGGTGATAAAATAGCTATGGGTCTGTAGTTTGACAGTTCAGTGGAGCTGCCCTCATTATGGAGTGGGATAACATGGGATATCTTCCAGACGGAGGGGATGGATGCTTCAGATATAGTCGTATTGATCAGGATGGAGATGGGGTATGCTATGGCATCTGCTGCTATTTGTAGATATTCTGCAGGGAGGAGATCAGCCAATAGGTAGTTGGCTTTAGTTTTTTAATTAATGTTCGGACCAAAGATGTGGAAACAGGTTTAAGTTAAGGAGAGTGGGGGAATGGGTGTAGAAGCTATTGGATTAGGGCAGCCGGGAGACAATTGATTAGCTAGGTGCTGGATGGTTTCTGTAAAGAAGCTGTTAAAGGTATTGGCAACTTCTTGTGAGAGTTTTTGTTTGGTAGCTGAGGGTGTAGGAGTGGAGGATTGTCCTAGGTTAAGTAGTTTATTTATGCCTGCCCAAAACTTCTGAGGTTAGTTTTGGTGTTTTTGTTGTAGATGACAGTAATATTTTTTCTTGTCTAATGTAATGGCTTTTTATGTTTCATTTCTTAGCTGTCTATATCTAAGTTGATCTATGGGGGCTTTAGTGGCATGTGAAGTGGCCCAAGCCTTATTTCTAAGTAGGATTTTGTGTCTGGTTTTACTTCAAAGCCAAGGAGCAACTTTTGTTTTGGTTCTAATAGTACGTACTGGAGTATGGGTGTCAAGGATGGTTAGGAATTTGGTATTAAAGTAATTTAATGCTTCTTTAAGTGGTAGTTGTTTTAGAGTTGACCAATTGCATACTTTGAGTTCATAGTGGAGTTGAAATTCTTGTTGTTCCTTATAATTTTAAAAGTGGACTGATTGGAGATGTCAGCTTTTTGCCTAATTATATAGGTGAGGAGGTGATCACTTATATCATCAGGCAGGATCCCACTCTTGTACTTGTGGGGATGAGTGTTAACAAGTATCCAGTCCAGGATTCTTTCTTTTTTGTTAGGTTCATTAATCCTGGTGGGGGAGGATATAACCTGTGTAAATCCATAAAGGTTTATATGGTGAATGGGAGGATGTTGTTGTATCTTTCGGCTTTTCCCGGTTAGGGGTCGCCACAGCAGAACTCCGGTCTGCTAATGATTGGCAGTAGATTTTTCCGTTCCGAGTTGCCAGCTCTGACGCACAACCTTCAACAAAGGTACGCCCATTCATGCATGTCTCCACACAGAAGACGCTTTAGCTGAGAATCGAACAGGACAATGTCTTACTGTGAGGCGACAACGCTATATGGTGAATGGGAGGATCTGATAAGCAAATGTTCTAGGCTATGTTGAAGTCTCCAAGAGCAATGGTTTCTTGGGGGTAGTTACTAAACAGCCAATATAGAATATCTTCCAGGGTATTTATGCTATTACCTGGGGGAATGTAGACACAGGTGATATTTATACAATTGTTCTTATTAATATGAAGCTTAGTAATAAGAATTTTAACATTGTCAATTTGGGATTTTTGAGGAGCATCATTGGACACCTCAAGCATAGATTTATAAAGAACAGCTACCCCCCTCTCCCTTCCTGTTGGTGTGGTCGAGCCTTAGAATGTTATATCCTGGTGGTATAACCTCATTATCTGAAGTAGATGGTTTTAGCCAGGTTTCAGTATGACATAATATGTCTGAGGAAAAAAACATCTAAGAGGGCATGAAAGTGTTGAACCTTATTATATAAACTTCAGATATTTAGGTGACTGACCAAGAGTGAGTTTGGGGGTTTGCTTAAGGTTTGTGTTATAGTGATACAATTAGTATTGTTCTTAGAGTCAGTGGATGAGGATAGGCCAGAATTTGGGTGGATGTCTCCATCCATTGTCAGGTTGCATTGTAATTGGATTGTGAGCTTCCAGAATTTAATTATTAGACTTGGGTATCTTTTGGTTTTGAGATTGACATATCTGGTTCTAATGGGATGATGATACTTGGAAAGAGAGGAGTTAGGTGGGAGGGGATTTATTAAGTGACCAAGCTTGTGTGGAACTACTGAAGTGGAGGTTTGGCTTCTTGGGTAGTGGAAACCTAGGTAATTATTATATCCATAAGTAGTAAGGAGGTATGGTATGAGCATCAGAGGTACCAGAGAATAAAATAGTAATACTTTGAGTGGTTTCATTGCACGTAGCAGAGGCATTATAAAGATAATGACTTGTGCCCAGATTATCTTATTAAGATAGGTTAGATGGGATAAGTACTGGAGAGCCTTTTGATGACTTGGTTCTTGTTGATTGGTTCTAAAAAGTGGGGGAGTGGTTTTAGTACTACATATTCGGCACCACTGGGGATGGGTGGGAATTGGGAGTAGAGTGGGGTGCGGAGCAAATCCAAGCACAGCAAGGGTGAGTGGAGCGGGGCTTAACCAGACCACTGAATTCCTAGAGCCTGTGTATACAATGTAAGTGTTATAGGGGAAGTAAAAATGCTGTATTACATTAGCTTTATGCTGCTTAGCTTAAAATTCAATTTTGGGAGATATAAAATACTTATTTTTAGCCACTAGGTTTTTCTTCTGTGCAATTTTCTGTAAGTTTTCCAATTTTGGAGATTATAGTAAGTTTAAGGGAGCCTAGGGACTAGCTGACAGTGCTTTAGACCCAGTATGGTAAGTTTTAAATAGAACACACAGTAAGTTGTAGATAGTAACCTTTGCAGTTCTTTTAGTTTTGAGGGATAGTAAGGCATTCCGTTTTAAATCACAGGGAGAGTTTCTTCTACCATTGTAAGCTTATCAGGGTAGGAGCCATAGTAGGGGACAGAACCTTTGCAGTTCTTTTAGTTTTGAGGGAAAGTAAGGTATTCCGCTTTAAATCACAGGGTGGTTTTCTCCTACTGTTGTAAGCTTTTCAGGGTAGGAGCCATAGTAGGGGACCGAACCTTTGCAGTTCTTTTAGTTTTGAGGGACAGTAAGGTATTCCATTTTAAATCACAGGGTGGTTTTCTTTTACCACTGTAAGCTTTTCAGGATAAGAGTCATAGTTGGGGAAAACCTTTGCAGTTCTTTTAGTTTTGAGGGACAGTAAGGTATTCCATTTTAAATTACAGGGTAGTTTACTTCTACCATTGTAAGCTTTTCAGAGTAGTAGCCATAACAGGGGACCGAACCTTTGCAGTTCTTTTAGTTTTGAGGGACAGCAAGGTATTCCATTTTAAATCACAGGGCGTTATTCTTCTACTGTTGTAAACTTTTCAGAGTAGGAGCCATAGTAGTGGACTAACCCTTTGCAGTTCTTTTAGTTTTGAGGGACAGTAAGGTATTCCATTTTAAATCGCAGGGTGGTTTTCTTCTACCGTTGTAAGCTTTTCAGGTAGAAGCCATAGTAGGGGACTGAACCTTTGCAGTTCTTTCAGTTTGAGGGACAGTAAGGTATTCCGTTTTAAATCACAGGGTGAAGGTGAACTGCCGAGGTCTGAGATCAGTGTTGCTGAATAAAGAAAGAAAGGTGCTGGTGTTAAATTTGTGTTTTTGGACTTTTTTTCTTGGTGGTTTGTATGTCTGGTTTTCTTCTACCACAGTAAGCTTTTCAGGGTAGGAGTCGTAGTTGCGGACCGAACCTTTGCAATTCTTTTATTTTTGAGGGACAGTAAGGTATTCTGTTTTAAATCACAGGGTGGTTTTCTTCTACCTTTGTAAGCTTTTCAGGGTAGGATCCATAGTAGGAGACCAAACCTTCACAGTTCTTTTAGTTTTGAGGGACAGTAAAGTATTCCGTTTTAAATCACAGGGTGTTTTTTTTCTACCGTTGTAAGTTTTTCAGGGTAGGAGCCATAGTAGGGGACTGAACCTTTGCAATTTTTTTAGTTTTGAGGGACAGTAAGTTATTCCGTTTTAAATCACAGGGTGGTTTTCTTCTACCGTTGTAAGCTTTTCAGTGTAGAAGCCATAGTAGGGGACCGAACCTTTGCAGTTCTTTGAGTTTTGAGGGACAGTAAGGTATTCCGTTTTTAATCACAGGGTGGTTTTCTTCTGCTGTTGTAAGATTTTCAGGGTAGGAGCCATAGTAGGGGACCAAACCTTTGTAGTTCTTTCAGTTTTGAGGGACAGTAAGGTATTCTGTTTTAAATCACAGGGTGGTTTTCTTCTACCTTTGTAAGCTTTTCAGGTTAGGAGCCATAGTAGGGGACAGAACCTTTGCAGTTCTTTTAGTTTTGAGGGACAGTAAAGTATCCTGTTTTAAATCACAGGGTGGTTTTCTTCTACCATTGTAAGCTTTTCAGGGTAGGAGCCATAATAGGGGACCGAACCACGCTAAGAGAATGCATCTGACTGGGTCAGGAGCACCGGGACTTGTAGATATTTAGTTTAAGGAATGTTCTACTGTGTTTTATATTTTAACCACATTGACCAGGCTTTATCTCTGTTTCTCATCAATTCTTTGGTTAGTTGGTTAAGTCATGAGGCAGGGTTTAATTTCACTTGTTTTCTTCTGGGAGCCATTTTTTTGTTTAGAATGCAAAGAAATGTTAAGTTAAATTGTAGTGCTGCCTCATCAAGTGGAAGATATTTTAGGGGATTATAGCTGCATAATTTTGGGGCCTTTATGGAAGTATTTTTCTCAAACTGGGATGTGTTTTGTGCATTGTTAATGTGGTGTTATTATATGGTGCTAAGAGCTGCCTGTTGTCAGATGTTGAGGTTGAGCATTAATGGTGTCTGGGAGTATTCAGTCTGATGTGATTTTAGTGGAATCAGATGTAAGTATCCCATCTAAAGTGGTTGCCTTAATATTATTTTTTGGTGTGTCTGGTGAAGGTGGTGATGAGTTGATTGAAATCATATAGGCTTACGGAGTACTGAGATGTATCTGTGACTGTGTTGTTCCAGGCTATTTGAAGTCTCCCAGGATTAACGCTTCTTGTGATGATATTGCTGGCTATCCATGAGAGTATATCTTTGATAGTGGGAATGTTGTTTCCTGGGAGAATGTATAAGGTAACAAGGCAGATGCTTTTGTGGATATTTAGTTTACGAAAGGTGATAAGCAGTTCAGCATTTTTAAATTGGAATATAGGCTGTGAGTAGGGGATCAGTTGTAGTGAGAGGGAAAAAAGTACAGCCACTCCTCTACCCTTTTTTTGCCCTTGCTGTCATTTTGCATCATGCTATATGCACAAGGAGGTATCGCTTCATTTCTTTTAATGGTTTTAAACAGGTCTCACTTACTGAGGAGAGATGAGTTGTGTTATGTGAAACCCATGCACAGAAGTCTGTTACTTTATTGTGTATTGTGTATGCTTCTTTTATTGATGTCAATAAGCTTTGGTTGAGCTGTTTTACTTTGTGTATTGGCAATTTTTTTTATACACTGGAGTTTATTTATTTATGCATTTATTTATTTACAAGTATATCTGATCTTTAAACTCAGGTCATGGCAGGAAGGGGTTAATAGATCAGTCCACTTACCCAGTGAACATTTTTTTTTATTTTCAGTCAACAATATTATATGCAAAATGAGTACACAGCAGAATTTAGAATATAGTAAGACTGAATGCAAATAGGGTAACATTAAAAGATTCAGCCAGATTGTATTGAAAAAGAAATATGTATATAAAATGTAAATCAGATGTGCATAAAATGCAGAGCATGTATTCATATAATACATAATCTTCTTTACACATGTGAAATATTTGCATATAAGATGCTGCAGTAACAGGCTGAGAAAAGTTTATTAAATGTATTCTAGTATTCATGATACAGGATGATAAGTTAATTATGGTTATGGTAGCAGTTGCATGTAGTTTCAGTAAAGAGATACTCTGTAAGTGCATCTTAGAAGCTTGTAATAGTTTCTAGATTTTTTATGCCTGTAGCTGGTGGTTCCAAGTAGCAGGTCCCAGTCTAGAGAAGGCTGCCTCACCTACTACAGTTTTAAATGGAGAGTGCACTGGAGTGAAACTGTTGTCCTGTGTACTTCCAAGTACACAAGGGTTGTCTTGTAAAGGTTAATATGTAAACAGGTGTAATTTTGGTTAGCACCTTAGTTATGGTGTGTGTCCCTGCAGCGGAAGATTGGGCATGATGTGATGTATTTGCTGGGCAGTTGTTTATATTTGGGTCAGTTCAGCAAAGGTGGTATATGGTGTGTATGTGACTCACTGAGGTATATTAAACTGTAGAAGTGGACATCTGTCCAGTTATAGAGGTAATGGGAAATTATTACTGATGTTTTATTCAGCTATTGGGATGATTTCTAAGGATGAGTGGATTTAGTGGGATTGGGGTCAATGTGCAGTTTGGACTGATAAAATGTTATAAAATAGAATGATAGTAGTGTTATTATAAAGGTGGGGGGATTAAATGAGGCTAAGCATAGCAAGGCTGAACACAGGGGGATTTCCTCAAAGTGATTTCCACCAAAAAGATATACTTGGGCAACATGGTGAGCAGTTAACAGCACTGTTTTTTAGCTCTGCTTCATCTTAACATCTCTGACAGGATTTTTAGTACAAAAAAATCAAGTAGAACATTTCAAATCCTGATGGATTTTTAGTTGAACATCTACTGAAAGATTTACTACAAAAATAACAAGTTTGAAACTCTTTTAATTGGTTTTTCCTGTCAAGAAAACTAGAAAAAACAAATTGTCTCAGAATGAACCACTCTAAGCCCAGTGTACAGGACAGTACAATGAAAAATGGCATACAAGCTAAACTAAATAAAATCAGTGTGTTATCTGTAAAGATAAATAAGTTAGAAAGCAAAATGGACAATTTCAAGAGGAATGTAAAAAAAAAAAAAACAAGTCGAAGTGCTGAGTGAATCTCTTAAGCAACAATCATCACAGCTCTCAAGTATAGAAGAGGCAATGTCGGATTTTGATGGAAGGTTACTTAAAAATGAGAATAACACTGAATTTCTTCTAAAACAAAACAAATTATTCCAGGAGAAAATAGAAGGCTGAGAGAACAGATCTAGAAGGGATAACATCAGGATTTACAGGATTCCTGAAAAAGAAGAGGGAGAAAGTAGGATTCAATTCCTTAATACCTGGCTGCCTAAAACTTTGAAACTGCCTGAAACTTTTTTTCCTTTGGCATTGGAAGGGCACATAGATCATTTCCAACTTACCTTTAAATAAAAATCCATCTTCACCATGGTCAGTGATCGTAAGATTTTTCTCAAGTCAAGATAAGGACTTAGTCTTAAAAGCTGCATGCACTAATTATCCAGTTAGAATTAAAGAAAATCCAATGGCTATTCAACATTAATGATGTCAAGGAGAAAAGCATATGTGCCGCTTGTTAAAAACATAAAGAAAAACAATATTAAAGCAAAAATCTTGTTTCCAGCAAAAATAAGGACTCACCTTCCAGAAGGAAAGGAGATTTTTAACCCCTTGGAAGATGGAATACACTTTATACAGAAAAATAAAATCCTAGAAAAATCAGAAGAAATGGACTGGAATCTATCAGCTTCTTTGAAAAGAAGTGCAACAAGAGATGGTTGGTTAATAAACGACATAAACAGTAAAAAACTGAAGGACAAATAAAAATCAATGTATTTAATGGTTATGAATTCTTATTAATTCAAAGAAGTGCTTTAATACTTATGAACAGGTGCGGAATATTACTTTTTACAAGGTAAATCATTTACTTCTTTCTTTCCCTACTTCATATAGTTACTAGTTCCCCTTTTAAAATGTTAGAGTTTGATTCTTTTAGCTATATATGAAATTAAAGCTACTTATTTTCATTTGCAGTTTAGAAGGTTAAACTATTCATTTTATTAAAAGTTAATCATTATTATGATAAAACTTCTGTTAGGTGGCACACTTTCTGATATCTTGGCATAGTTGAGTAATGTACTTTTAAATATAACACAAGATGCAACAAATGATGCTAAAGAGGTATGTTCACATTCTGGGTTCTTAAAACGGTCCAGTAGTGCGCTACTGCTATCATACTTGACACACAATAGCACCCAGGAAAGAAACGCTATGTTATAAACAAAGTATAAAAATATACCTTTTTACATATATAAAAGTTATTATTGGAATGATATTAAATAATTAGAGTAACATTCTAGCTTTTACAAGTTAAACCTGGATCCCACATAACTTGTCATTTTTAAAACAAGTTTATATGCTATGTCTCCTTTAAAAATGACACTCTGCTTTATATTAAACATGTTGTACAAATAGTGCTTACTGAATCATTAAATGTTATTTCTTTAAATGCAATAGCTTTTTCATGGTTAAAATACTTTGAAATGTTTTTTTTTGTTTGCTTTATTTAGTGGTTTGGAGGGGTTTGAGGGATAGATGGGTAATGTAGATGTGGCTTGGATTAACTTGCGAGCATTTTTATGTGAATTGTTACTGATGGGCTGTTCATTTTCAAGCCCTTATCATAAAAACCAACTTGAAACAACTTAGTGTCATGAAGACGTTTGTGATGCTGCGTGAGTTCTAAAATTTCTAAGAGCTGTCCAGGTTACTTCTTCCTGTCTAAAAGTAAATAATCATAATATTTTGAATTATATGCTAAAAATACAAGTTAAATAATAAGCAAAAGACAGTGACCTATATTCTAAACCACTGTCAGTTATTAAATAGTTCTGAATGCTTGCTGTAGTTTATATACTAGCCTATATAAAGACACTTCTGATAAAAAATTTAGGATTGTGTTTCTCTGTTATTGTCTCTTTTTAGTGATAACAAAACTTAATATCTCCAAACAATTTATTATGGAAAGCTTGAATCCTAAAAGGGAAGATTTTTCATTTGTTTGTTCAGATACTATCAGACATAACATTTAAGAAAAAATACAACTGGATTCTAACAGTAGTACTAGATTAAAGAGTATTAAATATATAAGGGTAAATATAAATGTTCTATTATATGGCATTCTACACTAGGATTATACCTAACACATAAAACCTAGGAATATAATAGTAGCACAAACCATAGTATACAAACAGAAATAGAAAGAGATAAGAATAAGTAAATATGTATATAGTTAAAGAATATAAATATGTCTACAAAAATTGGAGGTTGGCATAGTGGTTAAGGTGCTCACATTATAGGCACAAGATGCAGGGTTTGATTCTCAGAGGGGGTGATTGGCTGGGATTGCAATGGCCCACAAGAGCAGTTAACATTATACTAATTTATGAACTTATGATCCTATGAACAACTTTGAACACGGTAAATAAAATAGAAAAATATAAATCATCTGACCAATAAATTAATAGACATGAAAATAACAACTGACTTCCTCCCTATAGTAGACCAGTGGAGATATTGTGAGATACAGGGAATGATGATTGTAGAGATATTCAGTTTGGTCAACTTACAATAAAGATTCTGAACACCTATTTAACTTTTCTTCTTCATAATAATGCACTGATAAGCTTTTTTAAGATGATGCATACTAAAAAATGACACACATTATATGGCTCAGAAGCATGAGCTAAGTCGTGTTAGTCTAATGAAGAGTTTGAGAGGTAGTTTGTTTATCTTTTTCGACAAACTAGGAATACATTATTCCATTGTAGAATGCTTTAGGGTTATATCGTTAGGTCATTTTTTTATTTGTTTCAAAATTCTTGCCTATAGCTGAAGATTTCATATTGTTATTAAGTATATAATAAGATCTGTTCATAAATGTGATTTCATTATACCTGTATTTTTCTCTCATATAAATGTCTAATTTTAAATGCATATCTATCAATATTAATGGATTGAGTAATCTAGTAAATAGGGGGAGTCGTAAAGCTCAAATAGCATTTCTACAGGAAACACATTTACTTAATAAAGATATAAAGTCAGTTTGAAGAAATCTCAAACTTAACATTTAATCAAAATAAAACAAGCACATAATTAATTAATAAAAAATTTTAAAAATCATAGAAAAAAATATGTAAACTTCAGTTGGAATAACAATCAAATGAAATACCTTGGTATAACCATTATGTCTAATAATAGAGAAATGATGCAAACAAACTTTCAGCAGGTTGTTGATAAAATTTTAAGTTTAGTCACGAATTGGAACAAATTCTTCTTTACCATGGAAGAATGATTAATGCTTATTAAGATGGTAATTATCCCTAAAATACTGTCATCATACAATCTTTAGTACTACCTCCACCAGAAAAATTGATGAAGATAAATAATATTCTACTTAATTTTTTTGGCACCCTAATAAACACAGAGTTTCCTTTGATTGGCACAGAAAAGGTTAGGATAATGGTGGAATAGGACTTCCTGATATTCAGTTGTATGCTACTTCAACAATTGTAAACGTTATAGTGTCCGGTTCGATTCTCAGCTAGAGTGTCTTCTGCGTGGAGACATGCGTGAATGGGCATACCTTCATTGAAGATTGTGCGTCAGGGCTGGTAACTCGGCACATAAAAATCAACTACCAATCATTAGCGGACTGGAGTTCTGCTGTGACGACCCCTGACCGGGAAAAGCTGAAAGACACAACAATAGTGTTATAGATGAATTCATCTTATGATTCAAAATGGTAACAAATATATCAAGAAATATTATTAGTAAATAATAAACATATCACAACCAGTCATAAACAAATAGTGCCTAAAAGTTTTATCTCGTTATTTAAATATTTTTGAGTCAATGGAATTACACCGTCTTCTCAAATACTCTATTTAAATAACATAATTTCCTCTTTCCAAAAGTTCACATATTCTAATCATTGTATTAAAGACTTAATATTTTCTATGTTTCCAATTGCATATACAAATGACTGCTTAGAAACTCATAACTTCAACAAAATACTTGTATTGAAACAACAAAATAACTTAATTTATTGGCATCAGTTCTTAAATTGTACTGATATATATATACACTGTTGAAAATTTAAGGTTCAAATACAAACAAGATTCTGAGAATTGCTTAATTTTACAAATATTTAGAGACTTTGTAAACACAGAAGTTAATACAATATTTAACCTAGATAAGAAATTGTTCTCCATATTATTGGCATTCTTAATAAATATCAATAGTAATGCAAGGAAAAATAAATCATATTTGTCACAAATGTATAAAATTCTTAAGTTAGATTTCAAATATTAAAACAAAATGAAACAAAACAAAAAAAAAACAAATAAAATCAGAACCCATACAGAATAAATCACCAATAACCGAAAGCCTTAACATGAAGCACAGGATCAGAAATAAACTACCCCGGAGGGTTGAGCACTTTTAATAAATCCAAAATTGAATAAAGACAAGATAAAATTAGAATTTATTGACCACTTTTGTTCCTACCATCAATGGAACTTCATCAGAATGTACCAATAAAAGGAAGCACCTCCTAATATACCTTAAAACAGATAATGTGACCTTAAGGCAGTCATTAATAAAACTTATATTCACCACCCTGTCCAGCCCTTGGGATAACATCTACCTTTTCAAAAATTGCAAAATCAAAAAAAATTATATATATATATATATATATATATATATATATATATATATATATATATTAGATAGCACTGGATGAGGAAAAGAGGAGTTCTTGTTACTTTGACTGCTTGAGGTGAGTCAGAGCTTTACATTTTATATTTATGGCAGCAGTGTTTGGCTGCTGTTCTACCAATAAGTTTCCTTAGGTTGAGGATGGTCACAGTTTCAGTATAGTTAACATAAGAATAAAATTGTAGTTTAACATATAATTGCACATATTGGATAATCCACAGCAATAACAACAGTAACTTAGAGTAGTTCATGCAGAAAACATAAGCAATTACATACAAGATAGCATACAAGAATTATTTCAATATAGTTTGATTACTTTTATATGAATATAAATTTGCCTATGTCACAAGTGATAATTCAATAAAAGTGTTTGAAAAAAATGGTATATGAGCATAGGCATAGTATAAGACAGTGCATGTTGTTTCTATGAACCAGTAAGAATTAGAACTGTAGACCATATCTTTCAACTGTCCAGATTTTGCAGAATATCCAGATTTTTGCCTCATATTTTTGGTCTGCTCTTCATAGAATTTGTGGCTTTCTAGCAAATCACTGAGGACTGAAGTCACTAAATAATGATATACATTTGAGCTTTAGACTTCATATCCTTCAAAAATGCATTCAAACACAAATCATGTTATTCTAGAAGATTTCTAAGTTTAAAAGAGCAATATTTAAAATCTGTCCCTATTTTTGGACCATTGTCCCACATTTATTTTAGACTTTGTCCAGATTTCTTGGGCTAAGAAGTTGAAAGATATATTGTATATTGCATATATGCAAATATTGCATATTTGGAAATACCTTGAAACTGCTTCTTGAAAGTTAATTATTCTGGAATGCATATAAAGTTGTGAGGTAGATTATTCTGTTGTTTACCCATGAGAATGAAATATTTAAAGTAGCAAAATGCATTTATTTATTTATTTTTGAATTTTAGACAGCTAGCAATATAACAGTGTGTGTGGGGGGAATCTAATTTTATAAACTGAATGTATTAATATTAATGCTTTCTGACAGAGTGAGTAATTTGGGTGTGTATAAAAGTTTAGATACAAAGCAAAGTTGAATTTGATTAAATTGATGACTGAGTCTGACCATAATGACCTTCACCAAAATGGGCTCTCTTACAATATACTTGTTCTGCTTTATGATGCAGAGATGGGTGATGTCCTGAGAAGAAGTGACCGGAGTAAAGAAGGGAAAGGGACAGATATGAATTCGCAATTGAAATCCATGATGCATTTGTGAGGAATAATTTGAAATTCTGCTAAACTTATGGGTAGTTATGACAGCATCGTCAATGTAGAAGGCAGCCAAGTATTTGGGCTGAATTAACATCCTTGACTGGAGAGGAGTCTAGGGATTTGATTTTAATCAGTGAGCTAGTCTAAGCTTGGGAGTGAGCCTTTTTGGAAGAGTTGGTGGACATTATGCCACTATCATCCTGGAATTTTGTTGTAAATAATTTGTTTTAGAAGCATATAAATGAAGGAGAACAAAGTTTGTAATGTGTGATGATTCTGTTGTAATGTGTTCTTTATAGAGGTCACATTTTGTCAGCAAGATAGTTGAGTTGTCAGCCTATTGCATTACTTTTAGGTTGCTTCAGTGGCTGACCATATCTTCATGAAAACTGTAACCAGCACTGAGCCTTGAGGAATCTGACATTAAGATAATCTGTTCTCTTGTCTATTGACTAGATAGTCAAGGAAGCAATCGATGGCACTTGAGATGAAGCTTATATTGGTAGGTATTTCCAAAATCCTGGGGTTGGGATGACATACAGTATCAATGCATTGGTCATGTCAAGATCAATTATTTATAGATTTATTTATTTGATTTTATCAGGATAGAGCACTTATCAAGTATGACCAGTTCTAAGCTTACCTGGGTTAGATACACAGTAATGATAGTAAAATACATTATTGGTACTCATAAATTATACAGTATAGTGACATAATATAACATAGGTGTGAATCTTGGCATCCATGTCATGGACACATAATTATTGGAGATCCAGTCATATTTTTTGTATTACATGGAGATTTATCTTCTCTATGTACTACAAGTTAGTGAAAAATTAGATTAAAAAAATGTATTGTATCAGCTTTTAAAGCTGTTAAAGCAGCGGGGAAGTGGTTGACGTCTTAAGTATTCCCTGTGTAAAAAGGCAGTTGTAACCAAAGTACTTGGCGCACTTTACCAGGCTGAAATGGGAGCTGAAACAAAGCCATTTCATCCCATGCTGCTGCTGTTTTCTGGTCAGCTCTGTCTGTTTTTAGTGCAGACTCAATGTTAAGAGCACCTAGGGGGTACTTAACAATCCTCTAAATGTTGTTAAGGTCTGTCTCATTTTGTAGTAGCACCTAGCCAGGATAATATTTAACCATTTTTTAGCATAATTATGGCACTCCATGCACTACATGGGTGTTACATGTGAAATAAATTTGATCGAGCCAGAAGAATGGACATTGCATATACAATTATGGAGGGAAATTTTAGCACTGATGAGAACAGAAACTGTCGAATACTAAGAGCTACAATAGCAGAGATAAAAAACAGAGGAGAAGTGGATATTAGGTATATAGTAGGGAATAGTGAGGGCAGGTGGGAAGCAGTGGGTATGAGTTTATAAGTTGGAGAGGTTTGGAGATTGATCTAAGGTTTTCTGAGATAAATGTAATAGCGCCACCATGGGAGTTAGGTGCTATGGCCTGTTCATAGGTTCATAGGTTGGTACTAGGCTATCAGCCCTAGGGCCTATACGAGCTTAGCCATAACAATTCCCTGGCTATTTCTTCCCACACTATTTACTTCCCTGGACCCCTGTCTAGCAGGCCGACTGACATGATCCCCGGGGTGAATTTCCTTTCTCCCATCCAATCGTCAAGGTTCCTTTTGAAGAGGGCCAAAGAAGCACTCTGCTTGACATGTATGGGCAATCTATTCCAGAGTCTGGGAAGTCTCTTGGTCAGGAACCTATCCCTCCAGCATGTTTTGTTTATTGTGATGACAAGGTTTAGATCCTGGAGCGTGTGGCTCTGAGGGATTGGGATTTCTTTAAGTGTAGCATGTCCAACAGCTCTGGGTTTGACATGGCCTTGTATGTTAAGCAGAGATTGCCTCTGAGTAGATGATATGCAACAGAGTATAGCTGGAGATTTTTAAGGCGGTCAGCGTAGGGCATATGCTTTAGGCCTGTTGATTCTTTTAGTGAGTATTTCTGCGGCCTTTCCAGTTGTTGCAGATGTCTTGAGAGGTACATACCAAATGGGGCGTTGTATTCTATAATGGGTCTAATGAGGGATGAGTACAGTGGGACAATGACCTCCTTTTTACTGGATGAAAAGCCCTTAGTGATGAGGTATGCCACATAGAAGGATTTCCTGACTGTTGTGGCGATGTGGTTAACGAAGGTGAGACCACTGTCCACCTGTGTCCCTAAGTCTCTTATCACACTTTCGGTGTTTAGTGTACTGCCACCTATATGGTAATTCATGGATACATGTTTTTTTCCCAAAGGGGATAACTATACATTTCTTGGCATTGAGCTTGAGCCCATGGCTCTGGCACCAAGCATCTGTTTCTGTAAGGCCCTTTTGTAGAGTATCCACGTAATTTGGGGATTCAGTAATGGCTCCCAGTTTGCAGTCATCTGAAAACTTTGTTAGCCAGAGTCCCTAAGTGTTGGCCTGTACTTCAGAGAAGTAGATGCCAAACAAGAGTGGTCCCAGGGCTGAACCCTGAGGTACTCCACTTGTCACTTGTCTGGAGATGAATTTGGAGTCGGCTACTTTTACAGTGTGGGTTCTATCAGTAAGCCAGTTAGCAACCCATTGGGTGATCTAGGGATTAATACCCAGCTTAGTAAGTTTATCTATGATTCCAGAGTGGGGGATGGTGTCAAAGGCCTTGGCAAGGTCTAGATAGGCTGTGTGGACCACCTTACCCTTGTCCATGGCTCTGGCGACTGATTTGAATAAGTCAATCAGGTTCAGGAGACAAGATCGGCCCTTCATGAACCCAAACTGGGTGGGGTCCAGTGTTTGAAGGTTGCCAATGTCTTTGTTTATAAGTTCCATGATAATACGCTCCATGGTCTTGCAGATAAGGCTTGTCAGACTGATGGGATGGTAGTTTCCAGGATCCAAGGTGGATCCCCCCTTGTGGAGTGAGATAACTGTAGCTCTGCGCCACTCAGTGGGCACGAAACCTGAGTTGAGACTATGATTAAACATGACACTTAGGTGAGGTGCCAGTTCATATTGTAGTTCATGTAGTACACAGCCCGGGATGTCATCTGGTCCCATGGATGCTGTATTCTTAGCTTTGTATAGTGCGTTTTTTTACCTGTGTGGCTGTTATTACCGGAATTTGGCAGTCTTCCGGTATTGAGATGGGCCATTTAGGGGGTGAGAGGGGGTGAAGTTGGCACTGAATCAATCTGCCAGGATATTGGCAATATCCTTGGGATCAGTATATTTAATGCCATTCTGTTTTAGCTCAGAGCAGATCTGAGCATTGCCATTTAGATTCTTGACATAGTTATAGAATGCCTTGTGGTTGTCTTTGGAATCTTTGGCAATTTTATTTTCATAACTAGCTTTGGAGGATTTTATGAGGGATCTCAGTTTCTTACTGAGGCTGGTAAGGGAGTTTTTTGCATCCTGGGATTTTCCTCTTTTCAGCAACAGTTTCGTCCTTTTGTTGTAAAGTTTGTTTATGGCAGGGGACCACCAGACTGGCTTCCTTTTTTTGGATGAGAGCATCTTGGTTCTATTTGGGATGGCACGATTCGTGCATGAGTGGATGTGCTCGTACAGTGCCTTAGTGCAGGATTCAGCAGTTGAACTTTCAGTTCCCGTCTGCATGGGTGTCATGAAGTTTGTCACTTCTATCTTGATCTAACATGTTCTAACATGTGCATTTATATTTGGTTGGGTACTGTTAAGCCACCAACTGTGCGACCTCTATCTAGATGAATATATTTCTGTCACATCAAGCAAGGCTGCATCAGTTTCTTGGCAAGGGTGGAAGCCTCACCGAGAGTCTGAAATAATACTGGAGTATGTAAGGTACTGCACAAGTTGTTGAAGCAGACATTTCTCACATATTATTGAAAGAGAGGATAATAGAGCTATAGAATGCTAGTTTGTATTTTTTTATTTAAAGTTCTTTATTTGTTATTTACTAAGATGGTTAAGTATTGTTTGTGAGGAGTCACAGAAATGCTTATTTCCATATATTGGTAATCCCATGTTCCCCAAGAAAAGCCAGTATTTGGTAGACAGGGAGTCAAAGGGGTAAATGAGGTAAGTAAATAACTTACCAAGTATAAGTGACACAATACAGCAGCATTTCCAGAGGTTTAATATTCTGCTTTCTGAAGATCTGTTTGTCATGAAACTGGATATATTGTTTTAATACAAAAGTATATATTTTTTTCATTGACACATAAAATAACCAGTTTTGTTTTGCTAGCAGAGCAAAAATTTGAAGAGATGATTCATATTCTAAGAGGAAAGCTTTAAATCAGTATATATAACTATTACAGTTTAAATCAGAAACTCTGTTTGCCCATCATTGCTCAGGTTATAAGCTGCTTCTGTTAATAGTGGTCTATGGAAAAGAAAACAATATAAACACTCTTTCATGGAAGTACAGAGAAATTGTTAAGTTGTTGCTGCAGCTTTATTTTCCAAATCATTCAGAGAACACGACAGAGCAAATTTCAATTTTCATGCAGGGGCAGAGTGCAATATGCTGAACTGTTTTGCTTTGAAAAAAAAAACTTGAGATATTCAGTGGATTACATTTGCGTGTCTTGTGTCAAATATTCACTTCCACTTCTTTTTTTTTACTATGTGATTTTTGCCCTTGTGCCAGTCATTAAGCCTCCCCTCAACTGGACATGGACATTCATTCTCTCACAACGGAAATTTACCCAGGATCAAGGCAAGAACTGTACTGACAGGGCTATCATTCGGAAAACCATTAGGGTGCTTTATTCCCTCACCATCATCTTGACAATAAGGCAATTGTAATGGCCTAATACTGCACCTGAGTGGGTAGGGGGATGCAATCTATATCACTGCAGAAGCCCATAATGCCTTCTCCACATGAATGCATGCTTTGGCACATATGTATTTTAGTCTGCCGTCAAGCAGTGGCTTGGTGAGCCTAATGCCCACTCCCAGGCCATATATATGGATTACTGTCCCGTACCTAAGAGATTGTGGCAGTGCACTACTGACTCAACCCCACTTTTATCTCAGAATGGGCATGCCAAGGCTCTCTTGCCAACTCTGATAGGTACCAGAGCTAGTAAATTAACTAATTTTACCAATGTCATAGTTAGAGTTTTACCCATCTATGCTACTGGAGCTGGCTAAGTAGTCATATGTTGTTGACTTGAAGTAATACATTATGACTTGTCTTGATGTACTAAAGTGAGTCAGTAAGCTTTATTTTCTGAAAGTACACCAATAAATATGAATGATCTAAAGACTGATGTAACCTCTGTATCTGCCACATTGTTTAAAATCTGTACCTCCTATTTTTTAATTGCTGTAAGTGTAACCCTCTGCACCTCTATATTTTCCTGTTCAATGATGTGAACTTTAGGTATATTCAGTGTTTTGTTTAGGAAGATATTCAATGAAAGTGCAAACTGTGATGACAACTGTTCACTGTGTTGTCATTTAATTCCTTATAAAATGATAGCTTGGTGGTAAGTGAATGTTTTCTTTACAATGATTTTCATTACAGTTGATTGCTGTTGGCAGTATGCAAAGTATTTCATTGGATCTAACGCTGATGTTTTCCTTTAATCTTTTTCAGGATGCAGCTTGGCTTGGGATTGATCTTTGCCATTTTACTGTATACTGTCAACTGTGCTGTAAAACCCCCAGGTAATGAAGAATGGAGCTACCGCCGAGGAGGTAAGTTAGGTAATGAAGAATGGAGCTACCGCCGAGGAGGTAATTTAGGCCCCTGGATGGTAGATTTCTCTGTCATATGCCAATGTTTGTACTTACTAGACAAAGTTAGGTCCTTAATGTATTTATTTATTTATTTTATTTTACATTTGTTGACTGGGATAGTCCGACTGGATACACATCCATTTTCAGCGAAGGTCCGGGGAGAAAAGCTCCAAGGTAGTTACACAAGCAAACTTACCATAGTACAAATTAAACACAATTTACAGACTCTGTTGAGGAGTGTAAGTTATACAATCTCACAAACTTATAATATGGCTTAACAATTAAAACACAAATGAATTCCAGTTAAAAATAGTATTGGTACGCAAGTAAAACTAAATATTTAGTCAGGCTTGGAGCAAGGATATAACCACTGAGACTTGAAATATTGTTTGAGAGTTTTCTTGAATTGAGATAGGGTAGTATCTAGGGTAATGTCAGCAGGTAGTGAGTTCCAAGTTTTGCCAACAGAGTTGGCGAACAGGGAGTCACTGGCTGAGTTGTTGGATTTGATAGTTTGTACTACCAGTCTATTAGATGAGCGAAGTGGTCTGTGTTTGGAGTGGGGATAGATAATGTTTTTTAGTGCAGGTGTATTTTCAGGTTGGTTAAGTACTTTATGAGCCACTATAAGTTGGTTATACTGAATCAGCCTGGGTAGTTCTAGAAATCTAAGATTATTCAGGTTTTTACAGTGATGTGTTCTATAGGGCAGGCCAGTTACAAATCTAGCTATGTGATTATAGCAGCTAGAGATGTGTTACATTCAGTTTTGTTTAAATTGGTACGTAAAGGGGAGGCATAGAAAAGGGTAGAGAGTAGATGGGAGCAGGCAATGGCAGTTGTAGCAGGTGGGGTTAGGAATGGCTTAATCCTATATAGTGAGCCAAGTTTTTTATTAATGGTTTTGATAGTTTTGTTGACATGTACATCAAATTTAAGACTGTTGCCTACAATAACTCCTGGGAGTTTTGTGTGGACATCTGGGGAGATTATGATACCATTATTAGACTTAATGGAGAAGGATAACAACGGGGACCTTTGGGTGGGGGAGAAAAGTAGTAGCTTTGTTTTGTTGGGATTTAAAATCAGACAATGATCAGAAAGCCAATTTTCAACTAAGTTAAAAGTACTCTGAGTTATTGTCTGCAAATCTGGTTGGGAGGTGGCAGTGCAGATCAATGTGGAGTTGTCCGCATATTGAATGCAGTTTGCTTTTGGGATGACAGTATGACGGTCGTTAATAAAAATGGAAAACAGAAGAGGTCCCAGAATAGACCCCTGGGGGACACCTGAGGTTAGATAGTTTGTTCTACCATAGGACGGCTTGTTGTCTATTATGCAGATAAGATTGAAACCATTGGATAGAGTTATTGCCTAGAGACATTGTTTTCAGGGTGTGGCTGAGTAGATGGTGGTTAACCATATCAAAAGCCTTTGCGAGATCCAAAAAAAGGCCTGAGGATAATTTGTTATTGTTCCTGTTATAGTTTATGGCATTGGAGAAGGTGAGGAGGGCTGTAGTGGTTCTATGATGTGGCCTGAAGCCATGCTGAGAGTTAGCCAGTAGGTTGTTCTCAATTAGATAGTGCAAAAGCTGTTTATTGATGCACTTTTCCATAATTTTAGCCAGAGGTGACAAGATAGCTATGGGTCTAAAATTAGACAATTCAATAGCGTTACCACCTTTATGGAGGGGTATGACATGAGATATTTTCCAGATATAGGGGACTGTGGCTTCTGATATTTATGATTGATTAGAATGGATATGGAGTAAGCTATGATATCTGCAGCTTTTTGCAAATATTCAGCAGGGAGAAGATCATCCGATAGGGTAGTAGGTCTTAATTTTTTGATTAGGGTATGAATGAAAGATGTAGAGACTGGTTGGAAGCTAAAGGAGGGCTGGGTGCTGGGTACTGGGAATGGCATCCTCTATGTTAGAGGAGTTCAGAGGTAACTGGCTAGCTAGGGCTTGGATAGTCTCTTAACCAGACACAAGGATCTTAGAGCCTGAAAATATAGGTACATATACTGGGATTTTATAGCAAGGGATATAAAGTAAGGCTTTTTATATTTAATTTTACTGCTTAAAGTGTACCTTTATCAATTTAGGGGTTGGTAACACTTTTTCTGTTTTGCTTGCGATTTAATGCATAATATAGGGGAAATACTTGTTTGTAATGTAAAATCTCAGGAAGCTCATTCTTACACATACACATGTACAAAGTTGTCCCCTTGTCTATTTACCTTTCTACTTGTCACATGCATTTTTTTAAATGATCTAATGGCATATAGTTTGTAAGAACAGTATAAATTACTATAACAGCATTGCTGTTAGAGGTCATGGATGAATAGTTTAATAATTTAACAAAGTAATTAACTAGTCCTTAAGAACTATTTAAACCAAAACCCATATCAAACGGGTAAGAATAAATTAAGATATATTTGCAATGAGGAAGATCAGACAATCATCCATTATTTTTTTCAGAAGCATATGGAAACTATACCTTTAAACCTCTTAGCCAATAAATCTGGATAAAGCCAACAATAATGTGTGTGTGTGGGGGGGGGGGAGACTCAAAAAGGAACAGAGTTTAATTATTGCTTTTATAAACTTAGAAAGGTGCTAGAATAACAGATTATTTTCTGAATGATATGAAGTCTGAAACTCAAATGTCTGTCATTATTTAGAGACTTGAATCCTCAAAGATTTGCCAGAAAACTACAAATTGTATGAGAAATCTGGACTTTCTGCAAAAATCTGGATAGTTTAGAGGTATGAAGGAAATTGAAGCACCAGGAGATGATGCAAGAAGACACAGAGAGAATCCTAAATGGTTCAGATAAATGCTTTATTTTTAAGTTTATAAACAAAACATGAAGTGAGGGCACATGGAATATATCAGAAATGAAAATATGTTGTATTGTAGGGTTCACTGGACAGAAACCAAGTCAATAAATACTTAAATAGATATGTTGGAGGAATGGAAGTTTGCTTTAGTTTATATTTGAGATTTATAAATGGATATGGCTTATTTCCAAAGTCCAGATATGCTGTATATTGGTCATAAAATATTTTTTTATCTTTCTAAAACGCATACTGATTTTTTATTTTCATTTCATTTGTACTAACATAAAGGATAAAAGATTTCTTTCAGAGCTAACTAGATAGTTGCTACTGTTGGGACATTGCCAGTTAATAGTAAATAAATTAGAATAGGTAAAATATAAGTTACTTCTCTACAATGAGATGTGTTAACATTGTTAACCAACAATAGCCATTTATTATCTTTTAGTGTAAATTGCAGTTCTATATGCTCTGAAAGGTAGACAATTTGTAAGAGAAAAACATGGAAATACTTAACATTGCAAACAGAATCCATTTCGTTTCAGTATATATATATATATATATATATATATATATATATATATATATATATATATATATATACACACACACACACACACACACACACACACACACACACACACACGGCCGAAGCCCCCCACTTTATTTTGTCTATTTGTTTGTTTTTTTTTTTTGGTCCAGCAATTTTTTTTTTCCCTGGGAAAAAAATCACTGTTTTGACTGTTCGACATTCTGAGGGTTAAGTATTTCTGTGTCGATGTAAGAGCCTTCGCTTTTTTGAAGTTTCAAAGTTGCAATATAGACCCGAGACATGATCTTAACAAATGTTAAGCACCCCCTGCTTAACATGCTAAGGTTGGGTCTCTTGTTAGGCAGTCAAATCTGCCAGTACTGACCAGAAAAGACAACAGCAGAATAAAAAAGATTTGTTTCTACCTGCTGACCATACTGGTAATGTGTCCCTGCCTAGCTTCCTCTTATAAACTTAAAAAGTAACTAGAATAACAGTGTGTGCATTCACCTGTATGTTCTGAAAGATATGAAACCTGAAACTCAAATGCATGTCATTATTTAGTGACTTTAATCCTTAGTGATTTTCACTCATCCTTCTCTATCATAGATGGCAAGCAGGCAGGATATTTTGTTTAGATGCTTTAATACATAAAAACACATCAGGATGGATAGCAGCTTTATAAAATATAAACAAATAGCTAACAGACCGATCTTACATACATTTATGCTTACATCTTAACAGAATACTACAAAATGGCAGTCAGACATCCCTTAAGTCACCAAATATGCACGTCTTAGCTTTATTTCTCGAGTCAGTTATATATGCTGCAAAAGTTTCACCAGGCTTTTGATCTCTTGTGTAAAATAAGTGCCTTACCATTGTAGCATTTGTCTGGGGGTTACACATTTCTCTAAATTTATGTTTTAAGCACTCAGGCTCTTCCCCTGACTCATTCAGTACAACAATATGATGGTTTTCCCTCTCTCCTGTATAGATAGTAGGTGCAAACACAAATTAATGTTAACCTTTCTATGGCTTCTGACCCAGCTAAATTAAGCAGAATGAATGTCTTTGCATGGTCATCTTTATCAGAAAATGCAGCTTGTATGAAAATGTCGTACTGTTGCTCAAACACTCTCCAGTTCTCTGCAATATTACTGTCAAGCACAAGTGTACTGTTTTTTTTAAAATCTGTCTGTGATGCCCACAAAGTATGCACAAACACACTGAAAATAAGGCCTTTGTAATTATGTAAGAACAAACTGATCTGTGAGCTTTTAACAACATTCAAATGCACAATAAATTCTTTGAAATACTCTACTTTGCGAAATATGCTCTGTAATGCTTGTATTTTGTGAAATATGCCCAGTAATGGCTGTACTTTGCAAAATAGCTTTAGTGTAATACTGCACAAACATGCAAACACTTTATATACTACATAACTCTAATATCTTTGATTAATATGAAAAATATGGATTCACTAAGCACATATTGAAAATGCGGTTGTTTTCTCTTGTTTTATTCAATTCAGACTTTATTTCAAACATTTTTGCATAGTAATTTGAATATTTTTATCAATATCGGACATAGTTTATGCAAATATTATTTAGAGTGTTCTGTATGCCTCGTTTCATATTTTGTTAATAAGAAATAGCACTGAGCAAGTTTTAACATCTGAAATTCTTTTCTGACCTGTTTTGCGAAATATACATGCAGTAGGGATGATTCACTCCTCTATATTCCTCCAGGTCCAACCAAGTGCCTCTCGAACTCAAACTGAAGAATTTGGATACCATCCTGGCTTTAAGTCATTTTAGACATGTTGCTTCTGACACCATGTCGCTCGCCCTTCTCTATCATAGATGACAAGCAGGCAGGGTATTTTGTTTAGATGCTTTAATACATAAAAACACATCAGGATGGATAGCAGTTTCATAAAATATAAACAAACTAGCAAGCAGACAGACCTTACATACATACATGCTTACATCTCAACAGCTTACTACAAAATGGCATTCAGACTTGCTCGTGCTCAGTATTTATACACTTGTGCAAGCCCTTGGATAGCTTCTTAAAGTTATATACATACACACTGACCTACAGTGATTTATCCAAAAACATTTAAAGACAAATAGACCAAACATATGAAGCAAAAATCTGGATATTTAAGAGGCATGACAAGGTTAGTATAAATATAAGGGTTGTGTTACACTGTCTTTCTGATAAAGCTGACAAAACAGTTAGCATTTTTTTTTGTAACTAGTAGTATATGGAGTAGATAAAACTCCATGCATTACAAAGAATTGTGATCAGGTCTTCATCCTAAACTTTAATTATGTATTCTTAACATGGATGCCAAGACTGACCTCTTGAGGTGAATTTCTTGGCATTAATGTCTCAAATACATAATGAACCAATTATGATCAGTGACTTGATCATAATCCTCTTTGTTATCTGTTCAAGAGATGGATACCAAAAAAACAAAATGAATCATGAGAGAGGAGTGAAGTGAACCTCAAGAGGTAAATCTTGACATCCATTTTGAAAATATGTAACTAGTTGGTTAGGATTGGAGAAATCCGATTATAATTACAAACATGTAGGGTGATGCAGGTAGTGACCCCCCAGTCCATAAAAATCAATATTTCAAAGGTTATGTTCTTTGACAGGGAAGTTTGAAGGTTGCAGTAACTTGTATTTAATAAATCAATTAGAAACTGTGAGTCATTGTAAGCTTTCATTGGGTGGGGTTAACTGTGAAATTATATTTAAATGAAGGTGGTGGTGTGTTTAGCTTATCTGAAGAAGTTGGTGATGAAAATGTACCTGTTTTTAACGTTTATGTATCTTTGTGTCTACACTATTAAATTTTACCAATCGTGGATCCGGTGGAGTGTTTTGTGCTTCATACTACTTGGTTTATAGGTTATGTTCATTGCCTGCATCTGACTGGGGAAGGGTCTTTGGTCAGTTAGTCATAACAGGATCCAGCCATTTTTGATGGACCTAGGATCTGTTTTGATAGAGTGATAACACTTGGTGTACAATGACAGTAAGGATTGTGTTGTAGCAGATATTGGAAAACACACACACATTCACACATGGTATATATATATATATATATATATATATATATATATATATATATATATATATATATATATATATATATATATATATATATGTGTATGTATATATATATATATATATATATATATATATATATGTATGTATATATATATATATATATATATATATATATATATATATATATATATATATATATATATATATATATATATATATATATATATATATATATATATATATATATATATATCTATGGGCAGGTGGGGAGGTGTCAGATCAGCTACAGCATGTCTTTGGCATGTAGACAGGAACCAGTGTACTCACTGAAAACCCATGTAGACACAGAGGACATGCAGACTCTACACAGAAAACACACAAGATGAGAAGTGAACTGGAGAACCAATTGCTATGAGATGGAACAGTTTTCTTTCATTAAGCAATGCAGATAGCGGTTTGTTATGTGTAGCCAGTAAATTTATGAAATATCTGGATTCCAAAAAAATTATAGCTAATCCCTTTTGTCCAGTTTCCGTTTCTCACTACCATCAGGCAGTCAGTGTGTGATATGCTGAAACATCATTGCAGAGAATTAACTTTCTATTTGACAAATAATGAAGAAGCAGATCAAGTTCAGAATGCAATAACAAGTCTTATTTCAACAAGACTCAATCAATGAAGCATAATCAAATTGCAGACACAAAACACTGTAAATCAAAAATATCACAGATAACTCATAAAAACCTTGCATGGGGGGGGGCTGCTCCAGTTGTGCTCATTAATGAGATGTCTCTGGCCATCATACCCCAGTGTCGAAACTAAATTAGGGGTAACACAAACTTAGAAAAGAGGAATTACATGTTAAAATGTTTCCCTTTTCTTTTTGCTCAAATTCACTAACAGTTGAATCAACATTTAAAATGCTTACCACATGTGACAAACCATTATGAGACAAAATCAATATTCAAAAATCTAGATTATTTTGTCAAAACATACCAAAAGGTTTAATGATTAAACACAGATATGCTTTAAACTCAGTAACATTTGCAAGATTTAAATAGCCCTTTCAAAAGCCAAAAACACAGCATCAATGAAGATAGATGGTGTCCCAGGCTGTGTCTTGCACGAACTACAGAACAAACTAACCCCCCACCTAAACACGCTGTTCAACCTCAGCCTCTCCACAGGCTATGTGCCCATAGAATGGTGCACAGCAACGATTATTCCACTCCACAGAGGAGGGGCCACAACTGATCCTGGTAACTATCGCCCCATAAGCCTGACTAGCCTGGTCTGCAAGGCTCTGGGGCGCATCATCATGGAACTCATTAACAAAGGCATTGGGAACCTCCAAACACTTGACCCGACCCAGTTTGGCTTTGTTAAGGGCAGATCATGCCTACTAAACCTTGTTGACTTCTTCGAGACATTCACCAAGGCCATAGACGAGGGAAAGGTTGTTCACACAGCCTACCTTGACCTTGCCAAGGCTTTTGACACCATTCCCCACTCGGGTATTACAGAAAAACTCACCAGCCTGAACATAAACCCCTACGTCACAAGATGGGTTGCCAACTGGCTTACAGACAGAACTCACACGGTAAGAATACCAGGCTCCAGGTCCAATTCTAAAACAGTCACAAGTGGTGTCTCACAAGGCTCGGTCCTGGGACCCCTACTGTTCTTCATATACTTTTCAGAAGTACAGACAAACACAGGAGGCCTATGGCTAACCAAGTTCGCCGATGACTGCAGACTAGGAGCCATAATTGACTCTCCGGCTGACACGGGCATCCTCCAAAAGGGCCTTCCTGAGACAGACACCTGGTGTCAAAGTCATGGCCTCAAGCTAAATGCCAAAAAATGCATAGTCATCCCATTTGGGAAAAACAAAACACCCACAAATTACTACATACGTGGCAGCCCCCTTAATACAGAAGAGGTAATAAGAGATCTGGGGACCCAGGTAGATAGTATTCTCTCCTTTGACAATCATATTGCCAAAGTAGTTAGGAAATCCTTCTATGTGGCCCATCTAATTACTAAAGGGCTTGCATCTAGAAATAAAGAGGTTATAGTGTCCCTCTACTCGTCACTCATCAGACCCATCATAGAGTACAATGCCCCATTTGGGATGTACCTCACAAGACACTTCCAACAGCTGGAGAGACCACAAAAGCACCTCACCAAGAGGATTACTGGCCTCAAACGTATGTTCTATAGATAACAAACAAGCGGGCTCGGACTCCTTGCTCCAGCAGGTAAAGTTGTAAAGATTCTCACCAAAAAATGTAGCAAAGCAAATTCCTTAACGCAAAATTTATTAATACAGCGTTTTCGCCATGTGCACTGACACAGCTTCTTCAGAGTAAAAAACATGCTTTTATGTATTCTTACTTGTTTCACAGGCCATGACATCACTTCCTTGTAAATGACTTAAAAACTGACTTAGAGCAATTAGCATTTGTTTTTTACTCTGAAGAAGCTGTGTCAGTGCACATGGCGAAAACGCTGTATTAATAAATTTTGCGTTAAGGAATTTGCTTTGCTACATTTTTTGGTGAGAATCTTTACAACTTTATCTGCTGGAGCAAGGAGTCCGAGCCCGCTTGTTTGTTATTTATTGGTTTTCCTGCATCACGTTTCTACTTGTTTGTCTGATATGGCTACGGATGGTCCTGTTAGCCCCAGCACACCTAACCTGTTCCCGACAACTGGAACGGATAATTTTCATCAAGACTATCTTGCTAAAGTAACTAATACACTCTCTGTCCTGGCCGTGAAGTTAGACCTTCTGAATGCTAAGTTTGAAGCATTCGAAAGGAATGGTGTCAACCGTTCAGCAGCTGCCGCTGCTGACGAGGAACCAGGAACCTCGCATACTGCTTCCTTGATTTCTCCGGACTTTCAAATACCGGCAGGTCAACCTTACAACGGCCGGGCTCAAGGTAACACTACAGTCAATTCAGTACCAAGCGGTACTTCAAACCAAACAACCGGAGTGAATGCAGAAGCGAGTTTACTTACCTGGAATGACCGTTCCAACAACATAGAAGCAGCAGCTTTAATAAGGGGGACAGCACCTTCCACTTTGCCTCAACGTGTTATTCCAACGACTACTAACGGTGCCCCCTGCAATAATGTAAGTACTGTGACTAACTTTAATGAGTGGATGAGGAGTACGGATGTATTCCTGTTTTCCGAGCAGAATTCTGTTTCTGATACCGTAAGAAATATTGATGTAGCAAATACTACGTTATCCGATAAATTGAAGCACTTTGACAATAATGTCTTGAAACTTAAGAAACTACAACTAGAGACTGTTTATTTTAGACAGTGCATTAATGAAGGCCTAATTCCCAAGGGATTACGGAATACGTTTTCCCCATCGGGCTTGTTAAATAATGCACTGTTTTATGCGGAATTAAAGGACCTTTTCCAAGCTCAAGGAGTCCAACTGCTTGAGCTTATTATTAAACACTATGATATCCAGATAAACCAACTTTTACTGGAAACTGAATTATTGGACAGTGACCTAAAAGCTGATTTGGACTTTCCTAAGTATAAAATAGACTATGATAGAACTTTAACCAGTATTGATGCTTTACTTAATAAATTGAAATTAAATAAAAGTAAAAAACTACTAAGGGACAGACAAGCATACAAAAATTGTTCTGCATATCCTAGACTTCAATTTTTGGAAAATAAGAAATCGTCATTTGGGGAAGGGGTGTGCCAGCTTGATAATTTTACACAGGCATCACATAATAACACACCCCCTCCTGATGATCTAATTCTCAATGACGAACAACCTGGCCCTAGACGAAGTAACAGAATAAGGGGTCTCAATGCCAACAATAATTCCATACCTAGGCCTAATATCAGACAGAACCAACAAGGCAACAACACTTTTTTAGACCAGCGCCAACACCGTCAACGGAACAACAGGAGGCAGAATTGGAATTAACTGGTACAGGTCTTTCGGATTTAACCCTGGAAGGAGCTTCAGAAATTAATGAGGACGTTCTAATACAAAATGGTCCCAAAATTGTCTGTAATCAAAATGGTGATTTTAAAATTTACAATTTCACTGACATTTCTCTCCCTAAAGATCTCATTGAACTTTTGGCTTATGGGAACACGTTTGTCCCGAGCAAACTCGGTGACATCACGAAAGAAATTATTAATCTTAAGTGTTTCGTGAGAAAATTAAATTTGAAATTGTTTTTTAATAATGAATGTATTTTACCAGACACTTCACTTCTTAAATTACCAAGTGTTTTTAACCCACCCCTTCATCCTTCTTTAGCCCTCTTTGAACATGTGTGTGAAGTAGATTTAAGACACTTGTTCAATGATAATTTTTTGAGAAGGTCTAACTGGGTATTTAACACCTCTAAAGAGCAACTTGAACTACTTACTAATCTCTGTTATGAACCAGTACATTTAATGAAACCAGATAAAGGAGGTGGGCTGGTTATATTTGAAAATGAAGTGTATAATGAAAAAATGACTTTAGTCTTAGACTCACCAGCATATTCTGAAGCTTCCATTAGTGAAATACACACTGCACATAATAGGATAAGAGGTTACTTCCGGGACTTGTATCTTGAAAACAAAATTGACTTGGATACTTATAATTACATGGATATCATATTACCAAAGATCCCAGTTATGTTTGGCATCCCCAAGGTCCACAAAGACCTGTTAAATCCACCCATGAGGGCCTTAATTGACGGAAGGTCCTCTATGACATACCCAAGTGCTAAAGTTTTGGACAAACTTTTGTCCAAATATGTCCAGCTTTTGCCTGGTGTTTGTAAAGACTCTTGGTCTTTTCTAGAACGGATTAATAGCCTACCCTTCAACAGTGATGATAACTTTCTCACTGTTGATGTGGTGGACCTATATACTTCGATACCTCACCAGGAAGCACTTGAGTGGATTGCACTGTTACTCCAAGAACTAGGTGCACCGAGATTAGAAATTGAACTAATTACAGAACTCTTGCACATAGTTCTGTCATCAAATTATTTCATTTTTAACAAGAACTATTTTCTCCAAAAACAGGGAGTTGCCATGGGGTCCCCTTGCGGGGCCTCCATGGCAAACTTCTTTATGGGTTACTGGGAGAAACACTTGCTTTTTGCGTCCACCACTTTAATGACACCAGTACAATTTTACACGAGGTACCTGGACGATGTATTTTTGCTATTTAGGGGTGACCTCTCTGAAGCCGATGCTTTCATCACTTCCATAAACTCTACCACTGAATTCTTGAAATTTACGTATAAATTTTCCAGTATAGAAATTGACTATCTTGACATTAAATTGATTAAAAACATCCAGACTCATTCTTACATATCAAACATCTATAGAAAGCCAACGTACTGCAACTCTTTTTTACACTTCTCGAGCCATCACCCCTTCAAACAGAAAAAAGCCATAGTTAAAGGCCAACTAGTGAGGGCGGCAAAGATGTGCAGTACGTTGGAAGACTTTCATAAAGAATGTGATTTTTTGTTTGAGATGTTTACTAATAGAGGTTACCCAATTCACCTTATACGTGAACTTACTTCGGAAGTGTACCCAAAGAGAATAAATGTTTTTTTTAAAGCTATTTTGAGTGGGAACAATATCGTAACGTCTTCCATTCACTCTTTGAATAACTCGAATGATATTACCAACACAAACCAGACATTGGTTGAGCTACCACCCCAGTTAACTCCTTTTGATCCATCTTCCAGTTACATTATGACCTTCAGTTTAGACTCGAAGGCCATTATGGCTATTACACGTAAGAACTGGGACTTTATCTCGAGTAATTCTTTACTTATTGATAAATTCGGTTTAGTTCCCAGATTTGTGTTTAAAAGAAATAATAATCTAAAGGAATTATTACAAAGGACTGCTCCTAAAACACCTTTCAACAGAAAAGTGGGTATGTTTCCATGTGGCTTCTGTAATAGATGCCACAAAGTTAGATCAGGACAAACTTTTATAATACGAAATAAAAAATATACCATCCGAGCCCCCCTTAATTGTGAAAGTAAATTTATTGTCTATGTGGCCTTTTGCGACTGCTGTTCATCTTTCTACATCGGTAAAACCGATTGTAGACTCCGTGACCGCATGTATGAACATCTATATGCGATCAGGAATAAAAACGACAGCAACGCACTTGCTAGACATATAATTAACCACCCAGGCCACAGTTTTTCATTTATGGCAATTGACCAAATACAGGGTAATATTAGGGGGGGCCCTATTTCATTGCTCCTTGAACTTTGTGAACTTGAGTGGCAACTTAGAACTGACGCATTTAACTACCCAGCACTAAATGAGAACTGTAATATTTCCTCAGTACTAAAACTGAGAAGTTATCTAAGATGATTATAGTTTCTTCTTGCACTTCCACTTTAGGTGTTCATTGATCAACCCTCGATTTACATAGTAAATTTTATACATGAGTTTTTTATAACTTCTGCATACGCTTCATTTTTGAAGTCTAAACAGTCCCTAGTTGTATTGTATTACATCACATGTTTTTAAATCAATACTTATTGGTTATTAAAACCACTATTTTACTGATGTGCTCAGATTTAGATATCTTAGGGTATACATGATTTTAATTTAATACTTATAGCCTGTTAAAATGACCATCTTATTGATGTGTTTTGATTTAAACACAAAATGTTTTTTATGCTTTTATGTATTCTTACTTGTTTCATAGGCCATGACATCACTTCCTTGTAAATGACTTAAAAACTGACTTAGAGCAATTAGCACTTGTTTTTACTCTGAAGAAGCTGTGTCAGTGCACATGGCGAAAACGCTGTATTAATAAATTTTGCGTTAAGGAATTTGCTTTGCTACATTTTTTGGTGAGAATCTTTACAACTTTATCTGCTGGAGCAAGGAGTCCGAGCCCGCTTGTTTGTTATTTATTGGTTTTCCTGCATCACGTTTCTACTTGTATGTTCTATAGAGCCAGACTTAAAAAAATTCCGGCTGTACTCAGTGGCATATCGCTTACTCAGAGGTGATTTCTGCCTGACTTACAAATCCATGTCCAACTCAGAATTGATGGACATGCTCCACCTAAAGAAATCCAAGTCAAGGCGAGCCACATGCTCTAGTGAGCTAAACCTCACCATAACAATAAATAGAACATGCTGGAGGGATAGATTCCTGTCACAGAGACTCCCCATGCTTTGGAACAAAAATTCCAAACTACATTAGGCAGAGCCCCTCACTAACACTCTTCAAGAGAAACCTTGTCGAGTGGATGGGTAACAGAAAATACACCCCTGGGATCACTTCATTGGCTCTGCTTGACAGAGGATCAGTTAATTAATCAACGGGGTGGTGAAAGCCGACACACTCTTGCTAGGCTTATAAATGCCCTCGGGCAGATAGGCTAGTACCTACCGATGAACCTATAAGAGATGAAACCTCCATGAAGGCTTTTACTTTACCATCAACAAGATGTAAACTGTGTGCATGTTGTTTTCTCAGAGATCATATGTTTTGCAGCTGTGCCTCTGGTGTGACCCGAGACTAAGATAACTTTTAGACAAATGGTAACATGTTATACGCCTTATAATAAACAAACTTTCAGTAGCAGTCCGAAATATAACAGGTGCAGACAAAGTAATGGAAGTAACGGCTGTGCTGGAATAACTGCACTATGGGCAATCATGTGCCTTAAGGGGATGTGTCAGGCATGTGGTATGCCCATTGCTATGCATGTTCAACCATGCAATAAAATGTCCCATAACTGCAACACAGGCACTGTCTGCAGTCCATACAAGAGCACCACAGCAATGTGACCATTCATTTTACCATATAAATGGAGAAGAAAGAGACATATAGAAAAAGCAGAAATGGGGAAAATCAAGTTGAGGACTACTCAGAAGGACAACAAAAAGGGAACATATGTGTGAGAAGGAAGACGGGTAGACCTTTCTGTGGGAACTGTTGCTGATCTTTCTTTCCATTGAGAAGGGTGGAGGGAAGGTAGTAAGAAGCAAGTTTGGGTAGAAAGGAGAGTATTGGGAAGGAAGCAGGGGTAGATAAAAACGTACACAAAAAGAGTTACAGGAGTGGTATTGATACAAAATGGGGGGGGCAGGAATGAAGAGATCTGTACTCTCAGAGGGTTGATAACTGGTGGTGAGGAGAACAGGACTACAAGTAGAGGGTGGAGAGTGATATTTAAGTTAGGAAGCCACAATGATGAGAGGTAGTTACTGGTAAGGAGGGCCTGCCTAAATGTTGCAGAAAGAAGCCCACCCAGAAGCCAAGTTACCTCCAAGGCTGACATCATGGGTGGGTACTACCTCTGATGGCCCGATGGAATGGGCTGGCCTGAGACAGAATTTAATCAGTCATACAAGGAGATGCTCCAGGGTGCTGACATGAGCATCAGCTGCCAGTTCACCTCAGTCTTCACCAGTCACTTCATTTCCTGCTGAGTGACCCAGGAGAATGACTCTAGATGACTCTAAATAGCCTTTTCCCCCCCGCCTGAGAAGAGGCTATGAAGACCACTAGCAAGCCCTTTAGGTCACTTTCAATAGGGTGCCTTTCATCACCCAGCAGAGAGTTAGGCCTGGGGACTACTGGAGACCCAGCAGTAGGCTTTATAGCTGATGCAGAGTTTGGTGGCCACTGCCTCACCATAGCCTGCACAACAACTAACGCTGTAGAAAGAGAAAAAAAAAAGAAAAGTAAAACACTTTGTTGATCCAGCTGATAAGAGAAGGATGTGAAGTTGCCTGGATATAAGATAATCAGGAATGATGGCAAATAGAGAGATAGAGTAGAGAAGAGATGTTCATAAAGGAAGGCATTCAGTCTGAGATCAGCCAGGAGGAGAAACATGAATCCATGAAAGATAGAAATCAGAGTCAGAATCCAGGGTAAGCTCCTCTGTGGCAAAGGGGGAGGAAGTGAAGAATGTCTATAGATTTCTACTGTGCATTGGCTGTCATATATGCCAAAGGAGAAGGATGACAGAATGAAGAAAAGAATAAATGAGTAGGGCAGGGGCAAGATGGCCATAGATATAGAAGCAATAATGTCTGACAGCGTGTGCATTATCAAGTAAATAATAGATGAGCCAGGGGTGATATATTGCCCAATCCTGCAGGTGAAGGGCCTTACCACCCCTAGAAGGCCCATTATTTTCCAGCTAACACCAACCCTGGAGGGCATTATTGTGCTTAATAATGGGTTTTCTGTTAAACTGTTCTGTATTTGTTTATTATTATATATAGCCGTGGTGGTGCAGTGGTAGCATTGCCACCTCACATCAAGAGGTTCTCCCATTCGATTCTCAGCTGGGGTGCCTTCTGTATGGAGTCTGCATGTCCTCCCCATGGTCGAGTGGTGTTCGAAAGACATGTGTGAATGGGCATGCCTTCATTGAAGGTTGAGTGTCGAGCTGGCACCTCGGCACCGTAAAAATCTACTGCCAATCATTAGCGGAGCTGAGTTCCGCTGTGGCGACCCCTAACTGGGAAAAGCCGAAAGAAGAAGAATTGTATATACATTTTTTAATGTTTTTGATGTAAAACAATTTCTCTGTATAATGTTTCATGCATGCAATTGGAGGAAGTATTTTACATCCAAAAGTTTCTCAGAGAAACAGGCATACTGACACACCTATAGACAGAAGCATATGCACAGAAGAACTTTCCCTGTGGCAGGTAACTAAGATCACTCTTCCGTGATTTCCTGATGAGAAGCTAATTAAGAACAGCTCAAGCTATTCAAACTTACTCGATGAGAGATGGAGCAGACTGCATTGATTCCTGATTATCTCTGATTGGGCAGTAGGTGTCTGTGTGTGACCTTCTAGATTGGTCTGGTTGCTATTCCAGGCATCTGCCAGAAAAACGTCACAACAAGCCTACAGACCCTTGCATCATCTGGGACAAGACTGTTGATCACCAAAGAGCCTGTGGCCTGCTTCTCATCTTGAGATGGGTGCTACTGTTTTCTTTCTGGTGAGAGAAGAAGCAAAGGAGTATTGTATCCCAGAAGCATGAAGATGTGGTGTGACTAGCACTAACAGTAGCCAGGCAGCAGCTATTCAGGCAAATCCCCCCATGTCATCATTCTTGACAAGCTAATTCTTTCTGTAAGTACTGCTTGATTTGTTGCTGTGTAACCTAACTTCACAATATATCTCTAAATACCTCATCCATAAATCATCAGGATCTACTTACTAGTTTCCACTATAGTGTTTGGCAGTGCCCTATATAGATGCTGGAGAACTACTTTGAAGTGACAAGCATTGCTCCCAGTGTTGCAAAGCAGACATTACTTTATATTCTCACTCCAACCATCTAATCAATAAAAAAGGGTCTGTTGCTGCGGATATGAACTTTTCCATTATCTCTGTTACCAGCTTGGTGGATATCTCTCGATGAGAGATGGAGCAGACTGCTGCAGAGAGCATACCAGCAGTTTCAGGTGCCCCAGCCTGAAACAATGTAGAAATTGCCTTATGTTTACTGACATCCAGTTAATTCTCAAACAAACTGATACGGTATGTGAGAGATGTATTTACACAATGTCACTGGAGGCAAAGCTCTTACATAAAAGCCCTTGTAATGTCAATCAGGTTGTCAGTAGTACACACACTGTAGCTATCACACACAATTCAAAGCAGGCACATAGACCCACAAATGCTAAGGCACTTAAATGTAACCTTCTTAAACCCCAAAGATCTCCTAGAGGAAGTACACATAACAAATACTCTCAGCAACCCTGAATGCAGTCTTTCAAAACAAGACCCACATCAGCACATAAAGCAACATCTCATGGAGCCTATACATGTAAGCCCATAAGGCAAGCCACCACACAATCCAAACATCTGGTCATTGTAGACTCCATTTACTCCATTGTGAGACACACTGATGTCCCTCTCACCAGGATGAGTAAGGAGAAAGTCACAGTCACTTGGTTATCAGGGGCCATTATCCAGCACATTTTGCATGCACTCAGGTTACTGGACCACAAGTACCATTATGACACAGTCATAGTCCATGTGGGTATAATTGACCTGAGATGTACCAGCCTAGACTATATGAAAATGCAAATCATGGAACTCTTGGAATATGTGATGTCCCAGGCTGGTATGAGCTTAGCATTGAGAAGCATTTTACCTTCTCCAAGATAATGCCACAGTATGAACAGAAGATGACTGAGTTTAAGAATTTGCTTAATTACTGGTGTTATTCTAAGGGGGTGCAATATTTGTCAGCATGGAAGAAGATGTTCAACAGACCATGCTGCTTTGCCAGGGAAGGTCTGTACCTCTCCCATCTAGGCTTTTGAATATTAGCTAAAACATTGTCCTTCCCCATAGTGCCTTCTTTAGGAAATGCCAAACTGAAAGTACTTCCGACATTGCAAATCAATACCAAGAAAATCTAAAGGTTTTACTGCTCAATGCTAGGAGTCTAAATAAAAAAAAACTCCACTCCTTACAAGCTTTCCTCATTCTAGAGAATGCTGACATCTGTGTGGTTACTGAGATATGATTTAAAGCTGCAGACAGCATACCAGCAGTTTCAAGGCTATAATGCCATATACACAATGCTACTACACAGACAGGAACTAAAGGTGGAGGTCTTTCAGTTTACATCAAAATATTACCTCCAGGCTGGTCAAACAGGGCAATGTGCTTGAGCTTCTTCATGTTTGAATCACTATAGGCAAAATCCAATGCCACTTCCTTGCAAGCTATAGGTCCAACTTTATGACCCAGGAAGCCCATAACATGTATTTAAACTTATTATAAACATTCACCATCCAACCCAATACCATATTCTTTGGGGACTTTAATTACTCCACTATTAACTGGAATCATATACAACACCAAGAATGCAGGCACAGAGATTCATGGATTTTGAAAACACAAACTCCCTGGACCATAGGATCATAGGACCATAGGAAGTTACTAGGCTATGGGCCTTGAGGCCCTTACAAGCCTAGCCAAGAATTTAGCCCATGTTCCAACAAGTCAACACCCTATACCACTGTCCAGCAGGGACATAGGTGGAGTACAGTTTTGCATTTTGTTTTTTCTAAAATGAAAGTTTTAAACAGAAGTTTTAAATGAATGATTTTATTTTGCTGACATGAGCTTTTTTAACACAAGAAAAAGGTTTTTGATGCAGAACACTTTTAATTATTTAACTTAGTATTTAATTAGTTAATTGAATGGTGGCTGAATCCAATTACTGTGCTTTGCTTTGGCGCCTTTTTCCTTTTAAAACTGTGTATGAAGTTTTTTTCTTTTGTCTGATGAAGTCTTCCAAAGGTGGAAGACGAAAAGCGCTTCACATTAAACTTTTTTTGAGTTATTCTAGCCAGATCGGAACCTGTGTTGTTTTTTCGTTTTGGAGAGTTTGTTGTTCCAGTTATGATAGCCAGCTGCCTCACAGATAGGACCCAGAAAGTTAGAAATGGGGAGTCCACCTCTATAAAGAGACCAGTCACAAGCGGAGTCCCTCAGGGATCAGTCCTGTGACCTCTCCTTTTTGGCATTTACTTCTCTGATGTCAAGGACAATGTCAATGGTCTCTGGCCGACTTAATTTTCAAATGATTGCAAACTAGGAGCTGTCATTCAATCCCACACTGACACAAATGTTCTCCAGGAAGGGCTGACATAGACATATACCACGTGGCAAAGTCATGGACTGAAACTAAATGCCAATAAATGCATAATAGTATCCTTTGGAAAGTCATCTATCGCCAGTAGCTATCATATTGATAACACACCCCGAAGAATTGACCCAGTAGTCATTGACTTGGGGACACGCATAGACAGCAATCTAGACTTTGACCATTACGTGCCTACAGTAGTGAGGAAATCATTCTATGTTGTGTAACTCATAAATAAAGGTGTTCCATCTAGGTCCAAGGAAGTCCTTGTTCCACTGTGTTTGGCATTCATCAGACCTATAATTGAGTACAATGCCCCCATTGATATGTGGTTAACCAGGCATATCCAGCACCTGGAATGTCCACAGATGTTTCTTACTGAAAGAATACAGGGTGTAAGTAACATGTCCTATGTAGGCCACCTCAAGGTCCTATCCCTGTATCCTGTCTCCTACAAGCTGTTGAGGGGTGAGCTATGCCTGGAATACAAGGCATTGTTAGACCCTATCCTAATGGAACTCCTGTATGTCCACAAGACAAACAGCACTAGAATTACACACTCTAAAGACTTAAACCTTGCCTGTGATATAAATAGGACCTGCTGGAGAGACCGGTATGTATCCCAGAGACTGTCTCTTCTCTGAAGCAGGCTTTCCATACCTGTGATGTAGAGTTCCTCCCTAACCCTATTCAAGTGTAGCTTGGACAACTGGATGGGGAACAGGAAATTCATTCCTGGTATGTCTCTAATGGATACAGGTAGCCTGTAAATGGTTAATCTCCTCAGGCCCCTGCTTGTCAATGTTTAATCTCTCAAGCCCCTGCCTACACTTATCAAAGGTGCCAGAACCTATCAGAGATTTGGGTTGCGTGGCTAGGCTTAAAAAGGCCCTTGCAGTTATTAGCCTAGTAAACACTTATGAACCTTTGAACCTATACAACTTAATGAAAGAAGCTGTGAAAATATTGTGAATAAATACATGACTACTAAGAAGAAATATAATCTAAAAACAGTTGCAAAAGTCAGCTTCTGTCCTGTAATCAGCAAGTGACAGGATGGCTGACAAGGGAATCGAAGTAAGAGATCCCAAGAAAGAGGAAGCAGAAATTTCCATTAAATATATTTTTTGGAAATTAAGAAAATGAACATAAAGTTAGAGTAATGTTTTTAAAGCCCAGTGTTGCTCTAAAATGGGAAACAATGAGAGAATGTTCAGTTGCCAATTTATTTTGGTGCATGTTATGTTTGATGCAAAAGCAATTGTCTTTACTTTTGTTGTTATCTTAGGAAATGGAAGTGGTACTAGATATTGGAAAGGGACAGTGTTTTTTCCTGAACTACTTTTTTTTAGCAATTGCCTTTATGGCAGTTGGTATATTCTGGAAGGAGGTTGGAATAAACTAAAATAAGAGAGTTTGGTGGGGAAAGGAATCTTTAGAAGTTAGACGTACCTTTCCTAACCCAGGGATTGATGGTTTCATATGATGTGAATATTTTTGATGCGTGCAGAAGGAGGAACCAACAGTTTCTGAGACAGGACCATAGGTTAATTAAAAATAATATAAAGAGAGTATTGAATTGCGTATAGTTACTATTTGGTTGTGAGGACTGTATATGATGAGAAATGGGAAGCGATGTTGCCAAAGAGAGATTTTCTGACTACTCTATTGCTGAAATGGAATACACCACTGTAGTGTGACATGTCGGAGACAGAGAGGGGAGGTTAAACATTTATTAATTGGAGTATACATGTTTGAGTCATTAGTGTGGGCATGAAACATTATGCATAGTGGGGTCTGGGTGAGTGGTGTGCATCATTAAAGTTGCTTTTGTCCCCATTGTTTTTCTATCAGATGTAATGCTGATAGTTTAGTCTGTATAAGTGTATTATAGGTAATTAGCTGTTACCTGCTGTGACACTTGGTAGTTTTTTCTTATTATTTATTTTGATACATGCTAAACATAAAGTTGTACTTAGTAAGCGTAAGAAATGGGAGCCATTTGCTTTTTTCACTCTGTGCTTCATGGTAACTTAATATGTTGTTGTGTAGCAGTGGACTTGTTTTTTTTTACTGGGTAGTATTTGTAAATTAATACCCTGTTGGAGAATTTTTTTTTCCGATAGGGTATCAATGTACATTTCACCCATTATCTAAAAGGCATTTGAGTCTTCCAAGAATCATCTGAATGATTTTAAGCTCCAAGATTCAGAGGGAGCAAGATTTGATTGATGAAAATGAAGGGTACACACAGCTGACACAAGATTATACCATTAAATATGGAATTCTGGATGTGTTGAGAACCAAGAGTCAAGGTAGAGGGGTCAGGGATATTTAAATTAGCCAGCAGCAGTCATATCATTGCATGGTTTGGAATGGGAAGGAAGTCTAAGAATACAAGGACTATGCTAATGATGCAGGATTTTATGGGAGTGGATAAAGATGAGTTGAGGAGAGAGTCAAGGTGAGTTAAAGGATTCAGGACAAACTGAATGAATAAAAATATAGGAATGAATAAGAGAAGCAGTACTTTGAGCTGTGGACAAGGGATTGAGGAAGATGCAAAAAGGGAATGAGAATTGATAGTCAGTGTATTTGTACAGAAAGATAAGGCTAGGAATCAGTGCAAAAGACACAACATACATGGGGTGAATAATAAGTTACTGTGGGGGTTGGGAGGCTCAATGCAATGAGATGACCAGAAGGACAATAAACGTAGTGAGGACAGCAAAGGTTCCAGATAAAAGGTTGTTGGCAGAATGGGTCAAAGAGGGGAAACAAAGGCTTCTTTAGACATACAGCAGCCGGGATTATTTAAGGCTAAAAGTAAGCAGCTGAGTAAAGGTGACAGCAAGATCGATGAAGATTGAGAAAAAAAGCTGAAGTATTACAACACCATACAAACCCATGTAGAACTATATTGTACCGGATACACTAGACAATCTCGACGTACTGAAATGTCAAACTTCAGTATGTCGAGACTGAGTAGTGGAAAGTGCAGTTAACCAAAACTACACTATGCCGAATCTGCAAATGTCGAATCAGCCGCTATTGTGGTGTTGCATTCGTGACATGTGTTGCGGTTTGTGGATTAATCTGGGATTTCAGGTAAGTGTCGTGTGTTTGAGGATAATAGGTAGGGATTTTAGTGTGTGTGAGTGTGTGCGGTGGTGTTTGTTGTGTGTTTGTGTGTTTAGTGTGACCTCAAAGTTAGAATATATAAGTAGAGGGGTGTGGGGGGATGCAGCCCCCCACGTGTTGGGTGCAGGGGGGCTTGCCCCCCTGCTTATAGGTAGGTTAAGTGTGTTTGTGTGTGTTGTTATGTTTGTTTAGTTAGGTAGGTGTATGTGTGTGTGTGTGTGTGTGTGTGTGTGTGTGTGTGTGAGATTATGTCCTGGTTTGTGTGTGTGTGTGTGTGTGTGTGTGTGTGTGTGTGTGTGTGTGTGTGTGTGTGTGTGTGTGTGTGTGTGTGTGTGTGTGTGTAAATGGTCACCATTGTAGTGTTCGTGATTGTGGGTTTTCATGTATGTGGTTTTTCAACTATTCAGTCTCAAAATACTGAAATTCGACATTTCAGTATTTCGAGTTTGTATAGTGAATCCATTGTACCGCACCACATGATTAGTTTAGTCACAGAATTTATACCAAGTGTGCCCTACACCTTACGTCAAACACCAAGCTCTGCCCTACATCTTATATCAAACGCCAAGCTCTGCCCTACATCTTATATCAAATGCAAAGCTGTACCCTACATCTTACATCAAACAACAAACTGCCCTACATCTCACATCAAACACCAAGCTCTTCTCTACATCTTGGATCAAACACCAAACTGCCCTACATCTTACATCAAACACCAAGCTGTGACCTACATCTTACATCAAACACCAAGCTCCACCCTATATCTTACATCAGACACCAAGCTGTGCCCTACATCTTATATCAAACACCAAGCTGTGCCCTACATCTTACATCAAACACCAAACTGCCCTACATCTCACATCAAACACCAAGCTTTGCTCTACATCTTGGATCAAAAACCAAACAGCCCTACATCTTACACCAAACATCAAGCTGTGACCTACATCTTACATCAAACACCAAGCTCTGCCCTACATCTTATGTCAAGCACCAAGCTCTGCCGTACATCTTATGTCAAACACCAAGCTATGCCTTACAGCTTACATCAAACACCAGCCTCTGCTCTACATCTTGGATCAAACACCAAGCTGCCCTACATCTTACACCAAACACCAAGCTGTGCCCTACATCTTACATCAAACACCAAGCTTTGCCCTACATCTTACATCAAACACCAAGCTGTGCCCTACATCTTACATCAAACACCAAGCTTTGCCCTACATCTTACATCAAACACCAAGCTGTGCCCTACATCTTACATCAAACACCAAGCTGTGCCCTACATCTTACATCAAACACCAAGCTTTGCCCTACATCTTACATCAAACACCAAGCTGTGCCCTACATCTTACATCAAACACCAAGCTCTGCCCTACATCTTATGTCAAACACCAAGCTCTTCCTTACAGCTTACATCAAACACCAAGCTCTGCCCTACATCTTACATTAAACACCAAGCTCTGCCCTACATCTTATATCAAGCACCAAGCTCTGCCCTACATCTTATATCAAACACCAAGCTCTGCCCTACATCTTACATCAAACACCAAGCTCTGCCCTACATCTTATGTCAAACACCAAGCTCTTCCTTACAGCTTACATCAAACACCAAGCTCTGCCCTACATCTTATATCAAGCACCAAGCTCTGCCCTACATCTTATATCAAACACCAAGATCTGCCCTACATCTTACATCAAACACCAACCTCTGCCCCACATCTTACATCAAACACCAAGCTCTATCTTACATCAAACACCAACCTCTGCTCTACATCTTATATCAAACACCAAGCTCTGCCCTACATCTTATATCAAACACCAAGCACTGCCCTACATCTTATGTCAAACACCAAGCTCAGCCCTACATCTTATGTCAAACACCAAGCTCTTCCTTACAGCTTACATCAAACACCAAGCTCTGCTCTACATGTTGGATCAAACACCAAACTGTCCCACATCTTACATCAAACACCAAGCTCTGCCCTACATCTTACATCAAACACCAAGCTCTGCCCTGCATCTTACATCAAACACCAAGCTCTGCCCTACATCTTACATCAAACGCCAAGCTCTGCTTTACATCTCACATCAAACACCAAGCTCTGCTCTACTTCTTGGATCAAACACCAAGCTCTGCTCTACATCTTACATCAAACGCCAAGCTCTGCTTTACATCTCACATCAAACACCAAGCTCTGCCCTACATCTTACATCAAACGCCAAGCTCTGCTCTACATCTTACATCAAACACCAAGCTCTGCCCTACATCTTACATCAAACACCAACCTCTGCTCTACATCTTATATCAAACACCAAGCTCTGCCCTACATCTTAAATCAAACACCAAGCTCTGCTTTACATCTTACATCAAACACCAAGCTCTGTCCTACATCTTATATCAAGCACCAGGCTCTGCCCTACATCTTATGTCAAACACCAAGCTCTGCCCTACACCTTACATCAAACACCAAGCTCTGCCCTACACCTTTCATCAAACACCAAGCTGTGCCTTACATCTTATATCAAACGCCAAGCTCTGCCCTACATCTCACATCTAACACCAAGCATTTCCTTTCTCATGTATAATTACATAGACCTGCTTTAAAACCTTACAGATATATATATATATATATATATATATATATATATATATATATATATATATATATATATATGCATGTATATGTGTGTGTATGTGTATATACATATATATATATATATATATATATATATATATATATATATATATATATATATATATATATATACAAACTGGTTATTTGTCTGCATGATCAGGGCAGGTAAATTGCACTGCAATAAAAAGTGATATATCACACAATTAATTTAGCCGCAGTAAAGGTAACAGACTAACAAGCCTAATTTGGATGACCTTCTGTTCTGCTAGAACAGAAGTGGTTTCTAAATTTTCATTCACCAATTGTGTGATATCATTCAGGAAAGAGGAAACATTTGTGCGGAGTCAGTATTTTTAAATGTTAATCTTTCCCACAGCATGAGTTATTTGTTTTCTTTTGGCATCTACTCACCATATGTATGCCTAGCTGGGGAAGTGTTTCTTCATTTCTATTTACAGAAACATTTTTTCTTTTCTGAAGATTCATATATCCTATTATATAGCATGACAAGGGTATGTTAAATGATAAAATGTCAAATATGTATGTGTTTTCATATAGTGCATTGTCACAGAACTGTTTTTTTGATGAAATCAGCGCAATTTGATGCAGTCTTCATGGCAGTGTCACAAAATAAAAATGGAAAACACATAATAATGGTTCCTGAAGAAATAAGAAACCTGGCAACAACAGTGAATCACATCTACAAGAGAAGTCGCTGATGAAAGGATTATTGCTACACACCTCTCAAAGTCTAATTCTCAAGTAAACATTGTCATTTTGTCATTATTCTTTATATAATATTCTTGAAAGCAAAATATCTTATTTATTTCTGTAAACACTACTGAGTTTTTCATTATAGAAGATGTAGTTGACCTTTTTTGTCTTTTTTTTGCCTCTTATTTTATTAAATAAGATTTTTACGGTTCTTGTGGACAGTCTTTACTTATTGCTCCTCATATTTCAGGTTTTTATTTGCAATAGGTGTTTTTGATCTATGTATATTTTGTAAAGTTTTATTATTCTTTTTTATCAACTTTTCAGGTATATTGAAAATGTAAAGCTAAATTGATTTTGTCCTGTCCTGCCTTATATGTTGCATCTGGCCATTGCTTCCATAAACCATGCCTGTGCATTTTAATTTTTCAAATGTCTCCTTCCTACGATCAGTTTAATTTGAAACACATGTTGCATTGGATTTGATCTTAAACTATCTACGCAATCACTTTTTTGTTGAAACTTTGTTCATTTTCAAATTAAAGTCACACTTTACCAGTACATGGTCAGATATAGCTAAGGATTCTTTGTCACTTTCAGTTGCATATGGGTAATTTTGCACAAAATTGTAATATCTGTGGAATATTTTACATGCTGTCTGTAATCATTCATCTCTGTACATTTTTTGCAATATTTCCAACTATTCTAAACATTTTTCAGAATTGTTTAAGTTGCTCCAGTTCATTTCTGGAACACTAAAATTCACCCAAATTATACTACCACTTAATAAACATTAGTCAGAGAGAGTGGCTAGGAAACAGTGGCTTTGCAGGCTTGCCCACACTCGGAAGGAAGGGGTTCTGTCCATGCTGGGCACAAACCCCGTGAATGGGATGTGCTGTAATTGTGGGACAGATCACCAGTAAAACTACACCATGGGGGGGCTGGAGCTAGCTGGTGTTGTGTGTGTTGATGCACATGGTGTTACAGGCTCCATTCAGTATGGACATGCAAAAAGGCTTCCCTAGTATGTAGGGCCAATGTATGGGACACTGTAGGCTGTGCTGCATCACTTCCCATGCTCAGCCTGCCACTGGTGTGGTCCCAACTCTGTGGGATAATACTGAGGACATGCAAGGAAAAATGCTGTAACTGAGCATCTGATGGTCAGCTAGTAGCATGCAAATGGGAGAAGAAAAAAAATGCCCTTTGAGCCTGTTTTATAACCTGTCCACTATTTCATAGCATGCAATCTGGTAAGCATGAAGGAGGGACAAAACCCATTAATGGCAGGTCTGTGTTAGTTAACATAAAAACTACTCAACTTACTTACAAACTGCATCTGATTTCATTTGGACATAAATTGTAACTTGGCATTTATGTTAATTAGCTTTTATTGCTTTGAAGCAATCATCCACATAGCCCTATACCTGCTTTTCTTTTATCTTTTTTATCATGTCATTTATTCCTAAACATAAAATATTATATAGGTATTAATATATTAAATATGCATTAAGATAATATATAATATAACACATTAATATAGATAATAAATATAATAAAAGAATACGACTCAATATAATATAATATAATATAATATAATGTAATATAGGGGTAACATAACTATTGACAATACGAATGGTAAGACCAATCTCTAACCAAATAGGACAGGTTAATTCTAGCACAAAAAGGGAAATTAGCCAGGCGTTAAATGGCCTGCAAGGGCAGCTAGTCTAGAACTTACCTATGAATCTATAAAATATGCATTCAGTATAGTGTTCTTTTATTGTTATTTTATGTTATGTTATGTTATGTTACATTATGTTACATTACGTTACGTTATGTTATGTTATTTGAACTCATATTAGCTTGGTTTAATTTCAAACTTGCTAAACTTATTGCCACCATTTCCTCCTTTCTTCCTGCTGTCAAATAAGTACCTGTACATAATTTTAGATTCGCCCCAAGATACCATTTTGCTTCTATTTTGAATCTTTTTTTCTTTTTCTTTCTTTGTTCTTCTTCATCACTTGCTCAGAATGTTACCAGCTGACTGCTCAACATTGCTGGCTACTGCACTATTCACCCAGCCACTCCTGTAGGTTTATTTGAAGAGAACATTGTTTTAGTCTTCTCATGGGTTATTTTATCTAATGTTTTTATTTTATGTGTTTTGAAAATGGGTTTTAATATGTGGTTAATATTTTGTGAAGTGCAAATGACGCTTCATTGTTTGAATGTTAAACTGTTTCTTTACCTGTTATTATTCGATATTAAAACTTTTGGTGTGCTCTATGCTTTTTGAGATTTCCACATTTTGACTTACAGGTTCTTAGAAAATATCCTCAGTTCCAACTCCAACTGAAAGACTATTTAAATAAATCAAATAGGTGCACTTGTGTTAATATCCACGGTTAGCTCCCCAGTGTCTCGGGCATCCCCCCCACAACCATTTTTATCAACTTAAGTAAACCATTTCTTAGTTATTTGCAAAGCAGATTCAGAGAATTGTGTTTCATAAGCTTCAAATCCTCACCAAACCCAGTTAACTCCACCGAATACACAGAAACGTACATCACAACAGTATACCAGCATGTAGACAGCTGCACAGATTCAGCTGTACCCTGTAGGAACAAGTGCAAACAAACCCCAGAAACAAATGCATATGGTGAAACCATAATATCAGCAAACTTTATAATAAAACAAAAGAGTTTTGACCAACAGTAAGAAGAGTCATTCCCAGAATGTTAGAACCCTTGTCACTAAAATAAGCAAATAATTCAGGAGCTTATTAAAATCCACCAAACGCATGTTTAAGGCTAAAATAACTACTCAAGCCTAAGACAATCAGATGGCATCTTTTAGTTATGCTGGTAATCTCAAAAGCACAATGCAGCAATTTGCTGAACTGCTTGTGAACAATGTTACCCACACTGAGGCTGACAATATAGTGAACCTACTGACTGATAAATTTAGCACTAACTTTACCCCTCTCTCCCCTTGGTCTGTACCTCGAGATATATCTGAAACTGGCTTGTCTCCAGCTAGCACACAAGGCTAAGTCCTAAAACTGCTATCAGAAGCTAAATATGCTGGATCATTGGATCCTTACAATATCCCTGGATGCATCTTGAATAGCATGAAGCATGATTTAGCCACATCTTCAGCAACACTGTTCAGTCTTAACACCGTACAGATTTTGCATCAAGCAACTGGAGAACAGCTACAGTCATTACCCTGCATAAGGGAAGACCTTCTACAGACCCAGGCAATTCCAGGCCCATGTCAGACCATCCTCATATGCAAAGCTATGGCAGGAGTTATCATGGAACTAATCAATCAGGACATAGGGAATCAGCAAACACTGGATTCATCAGTTTGGATTTGTCAAGGGCAGGTCATGGTTACTCATCCTGGTGGATTTTTTTGAAAAGGTCAGCAAAGCAACAGATCAAGGCAAAACAGTACACACCACATATCCTGACCTTGCCAAAACTAACAACAAAAAATTTCATCTGCTTTTACTGTATTTGTGTTTCCTCGTACTTTATTTTGCTTTTGCCTCTCTTAAAAGTAATCAATTTTATTTATTCTGCTGCACTTATTGCTGCTTGGTAGTAGCCTGATTAAATTATAACTGTTATTCAAAGTCTTTTGGTTTAAGCACTTGGGCTTCATACTGGTTGTTTTACATTAAGAAGGTTTGTGGTCTGCACTGTTGTGGCAGGACAGGTAGCTTACATCCTTCTAAGCTGGGAATTGCTGATTGAAAGCTCAGTGTCTACTATTCTAAAAGTGTATTAATTCTGGTTTAAGCACTTGGGCTTCAGGCCAGTTATTCTACATTAAGAAGGTTTGTGGTCTGCACTCTTGTGGGAGGAGAGGCTGGATTCTGCCCTTCTGAGCTGGGAATTTCTGGTCACAGGCTTATTGTGCCTGCTTATTTCTGAAATTGTTGTGCCTTGTTGCTGTAGCATAGGACCAGATTCAGGCCTGATGAATCTAGCTTTGTTTGTATAACTTGAGCACTGATTCAGACCATCTTTTATGGAGAAGGTTCCCCTGCACCCTAGTAGCGGGAGTGTGCAGTTAGAATGTGCCTGATTGAGGACTGCTGGAACAGGGCTCAGTTTTGAGTTTTTTTCTGGTTAATTGGGTAACTTGTTTAAATCAGATTGTTCATTTTCTATTGTTTTTTATATATATATATATATATATATATATATATATATATATAAAAAAAAATGTGTACTTTATTTATCTGCTTTTACTGTATTTGTGTTTCTTCCTACTTTATTATTAGGGGCATTGACTACAACTCTGAACTGAGATATATAACAATAAGCATCTTTTTATGTGCATTTAAAGTGTTTTTTTTATTGTAACTGCTTTATTTTCTGAAAAAAAATATATATATATACTTGTTTCCTGCCTTTCTAAACTAGTATAGTCCAGTTTTCAGGTTAGTGTTGATTTCAGGGCTCTGTTACAAATCTCTGTGTTTGCCCATACCTTACTTGGATAGAAGGAAGTTTCTCTGTTCACCTGTGAGTGAAGGAAGCTTTGAGCAGCCTATCTGTCCCTGGAGGAGTAGCTTCAGCCCAGAAAGTAGTCGTTTATTGGCCATTTTGGGCTTATTTCTATCTCTTTCATTTCCCTGCTATAAAAACTGCATTTGCCCAGTTTTGCATGCCGGGCAGCGCCGGTTAGCTAGGGTATAACTATTCCAGGCTCTACAAAGTCTCCTCTTCAATTTTTCCCTTGGAACTAGACAAACTTTCAACTTAAGCACTCAAGCCATTCATTTCTCAGCCCGGCACTTGCTCAAAACTCATAACAAGCACTTATAAACCCTAGCACTACAGAAGGACAAGGCTCTTTATTCGACCTTAACAGCCATTCAGTAAAACAGTTTACTGTACCTATCCAGGCATGTCCAAAGGGCAGTTTCAGGTGTACTCTCCAGTCCAACTGGTGAATCTGGGCATTCTGAGGCAATGTTACAACTGCCTCATGTACACAGACAACCTTCTCCTCCTACCACCAAACACTAATACATGCGAGAGATGCAATTATACAGTCAAACTGGAGGCTAAGCTCTCTCAACCCAAGACTGGATCAAGTCAAGAGGAAAAGAGAAATACTGGTATCACACCATCAGTCTCACATAGACCCATTAAACCAGCACCGGCAAAAAACACACGTAAATACATGAAAACATACTCAGAGAATCTAAATAAAAACCTGCAAAAGCAACAGAGCCCTCCAAAGCAGACATCCAAGCAACCCCCCCACCAATACAAACCATGAAAGACATACTTCACAAAACCAGTGTGCCACGCATTCACAGCCCTCAAAGCAAACTAACATACCCAACATACTAGTAATAGGTGACTCTATAGTCAAGCACACTGACATCCCACTCACTAGGCTGAATAAGGCGAAGGTTACTGTTAGCTGCCTGTCGGGCACCAGGATCTGCCACATAACACTAGCACTCAGGTCACTCCAGAACAAGTACAAATACGACTCTGTCATTGTCCATGTTGGTGTGAATGACCTTAGCCGTACCTCCCTGGACTACATGAAAAGAGACATGGAAGAGCTCTCTGATCACGTAGCCCAGGCCGGTATGACCCTGACCCTGAGTAGCATCCTGCCCTCACCAAGAATGATACCATGGTATAAAGAAAAAATTATCAATTTCAACAATTGGCTAAGTTTCTGGTGTCATTCAAAGCGGATCCAGTGTCTGTCTGCCTGGGATGACATGCTTGACAAGCCGTGCTGCTTCGCTAGAGACGGCTTTAACCTGTCATCCTTAGCTTTCAAATACTGGCCAAGGCTCTTGCCACCCCCATAGTGCCTTTTTTAGGCAAGGCTCAAAAGACAAACCCACCACCGTAAATAGCACAAGTAACAAAAATCTGCGGGTAATACTACTCAATGCCAGGAGTCTAAACCTCAAAATGCACGCACTTGAGGCACTCCTCAGTATGCAGTTAATCGATATATGTGCAGTAACAGAAACCTCTTTTAAGGCTACAGAGAGCACCACAGCACTACCAGGCTACAACTCATACCATACATTTTGGCCACAGAACCCGGACCGAAATACAAAAGGTGGAGGAGTATCCATATTCATCAAGGATACCCACACCTCCAGGTTAGTGGCACAGCATGATGCTTCAGAGATTATCCACGTGCAACTAACAATGGGCAAAACTGTAATTCAAATTGTAGCTTGCTACAGATCACCCACCATGTCCCAGGACCCCCATTCCATATTTCCAGAAACACTGGGTAACATAAAAGTCCTACCAAACACCCTAATATTGGGTGATTTCAACTACCCAAACATTAACTGGGAGAACTACTCAAGTACTAACTCCCTTGCCCAACATTTCCTAGAATTTATAAACTCAAATGTCCTTGAACAACTGGTCAACACTCCCACCAGAGGTGACAACATATTAGACCTGGTCATCACCAAAATGGGCGTCTGGTGTTCCACACCGGAGGTCAACCCCTTGCTGGTTAGATCTGACCATAAACAAATCACTTTGGATATTCACATTCCGCCCCCACCCCCGGACAAGGAAACCACCATGAAAAACTTTTCAAAAGCAAACTTCACGTTAATTAAGATGGAGGTGGAAAGTTTCAAAGCCCTCATGCTAAAGTATAATGCGGTCCAAGCTGCAAAATCCTTTACTAATGCATTCCATGGGCACCTACAAGAATGCATGGATCGTGCTATCCCAAGCAAAACCAAGACTCACTCCTCCAAGAAAAGGAAACCAGTCTGATGGGCCCCTGCCATAAACAAGATATACAATAGAAGGAGGAAACTAGTACAGAAAAGAGTAAAATCCCAAGAAGGGAAGACATCCCTGATCAGTATCAGCAAGAAACTACGATCCTTCATAAAATTGCCCAAGGCGAGCTTTGAAAGAAAACTTGCCAAGGACTCCAAAGATAACCACAAGGCATTGTTTAGCTATGTCAAGAATCTAAGTGGCAATGCTCAGATCTGCTCGGAGTTAGTGCAGAATGGCACAAAATACACTGAACCAACTGATATTGCCAACATCCCGGCAGACAGGTTCAGTGCAAACTTCACCCCCCTCTCACCCCCAAAAGGGCCCATAACCATACCAGAAGAATGTAGAGCCCCTGAAATCACAGGCACTCAGGTTAAAATAGCCCTCTCCAAAGCCAAAAACACAGCATCAATGGGGCTGGATGGTGTCCCAGGCTACATCCTACATGAGCTCAAAGATGAACTAACCCCTCACCTAAGCACACTGTTCAAACTCAGCCTCTCCACAGGCTATGTACCCATAGAGTGGTGCACAGCAATGGTTATTCTGCTCCACAAAGGTGGAGCCACAACAGACCCAGGGAACTATCGCCCTATAAGCCTGACTAGCTTGGTCTGCAAGGCTATGGAGCGCATCATCATGGAACTCATTAACAGAGACATTGGGAACCTCCAAACACTGGACCCTACCCAGTTCAGCTTTGTTAAGGGCAGATCATGCCTCCTAAACCTAGTGGACTTCTTTGAGACAGTTACCAAGCCTATAGACAAGGGAAAGGTGGAACACACAGCCTACCTAGACCTGGCAAAGGCCTTTGACACCATTCCCCATTCTGGTATTATAGACAAGCTCACCAGCCTGAACATAAACCCCTATGTCACAAGATGGGTTGCCAGTTGGCTCACGGACAGAACCCACATGGTGAGAGTTGCGGGAGCTAGGTCTGACTCTAAACCGATTACAAGTGGTGTTCCCCAGGACTCAGTCCTAGGACCCCTCCTGTTCGGCATATACTTCTCAGAAGTACAGACAAGCACAGGAGGACTATGGCTGACCAAGTTCACAGACAGCTGCAAACTAGGGTCTATAACTGACTCACCGGCTGACACAGACATCCTCCAAAACTGTCTCACTGAGACGGATACTTGGTGTCAAAATCATGGCCTCTAGCTAAATGCCAAAAAGTGCATAGTTATTCCCTTTGGAAATAACAAAGTACCCACAAACTACCACATAGGTGGTAGTCCCCTAAATACGGAAAATGTAATAAGGGATCTGGGGACCCAAGTAGATAGTAATCTCTCCTTTGATAATCACATTGCCAAAGTGGTTAGAAAATCCTTCTATGTGGCCCACCTAACCACAAAAGGGTTTGCATCCAGATCAAAAGAGGTCATTGTGCCCCTCTACTCATCACTTATCAGACCCATCATAGAGTACAACACCCAATTTGGGATGTACCTTACAAGACACCTGCAACAGCTGGAAAGACCACAGAAGTACCTCACCAAGAGGATCACTGGCCTCAAACAGATGCCCTATGCAGCTTGACTGAAGAAACTCCAGCTGTACTCGGTTGCATACCGCCTGCTCAGAGGTGATCTCTGCCTGACATACAAGGCCATGTCCAACCCAGAATTGATGGACATGCTCCACCTAAAGAAAACTTTATCCCCTCAACCACACGCTCTAGGGATCTAAACCTCACCACAACAATAAATAGGACGTGCTGGTGGGATAGATTCCTGTCCCAGAGACTTCCCATGCTTTGGAACAAGATTCCAATCTACATTAGGCAGAGCTCCTCGCTAGCACTCTTCAAGAGAAACCTTGACGAGTGGATGGGAAACAGAAAGTTTACCTCGGGGATCACTTCAGTGGCTCTGCTGGACAGAGGCACAGGGAACTAATCTAAGGGGGCGGCGAAAGCCAACACATTCTGGCTAGGCTTATAAATGCCTTCGGGTAGATAGCCTAGTACCTACCTATGAACCCATGAACACAATTCCCCACTCAGGCATAATAGAAAAGCTAAATAAACTGGGAATAAACCCCTATGTCACCTACTGATTTGCCAACTGGCTCACAGTTAGGACACAGGAAATCAAAACTAGGTAGTCACCACCATAAAGAGACCAGGCACCAGTGGAGATCCAAGGGTTCTGTGCTGGGACCTTTCCTGTTTGGCATCTACTGTTCTGAAGTAAAAGCCAATACAAAGAGCTCTGACTGACTATATTTGCAGATGACTGCAATATAGGAGTAGTCACTGAATCGCCAAATGATTTAGCCATCCTGCAGGAAGAATTGTCCCAAATAAATAATTGGTACCAAAATCATGGACAGAAACTAAATGCAAAAAATGCATTATTGTATCCTTTGGGAAGTTATCTATCCCAGAGAACTACCACATTAACAAAATGCCCTTAAGAGTTGACCCAGTTGTTTGGGATTTGGGAACTTATGTGGACAGTGACCTAACTTTTGACCAACATCTGTCTGTTATTGTATGAAAGTCCTTGTATATTGCACAGCTTATAAACAAAGGGATTGTGTCTAGATCTAGGGATGTCATTGTCTCCCTTTACTGAGCCCTCATTAGGCCAGTCATTGAATATAAAATGCCCCCTTTGGCAGGTATCTGTCCAGATGCATGCACTAATTGGAATGCCCACAGAGATACCTTACTAAAAGGAAATGAGGACTAAACAACATGTCCTACATGGACTGACTCAGTGTCCTACACACTGCTAAGAGGCGACCTATGTCTGTCATACAAGGCATTTTGTGATCCAATACTGATAGATTTAATGCACATCAAAAAGTCAAATGGCATCATAAAAATAGCCTAGGGATCCAAACCTATTCTGCAACATCAGCAGTATGGTTTGGTGGGACAGGTGCATCTTGCAGAGGATATCACTACTCTGGAACAGAATCCCTATCCACAGAAAACAAAGTTCATTCCTGTCCATATTCAAGTGCAATTTGGATCTATGGATGGGTAACCGAAAATTTATCCCAGGACTGTCAGCTGTACTACTAATGAACAGAGTTAGCGCCTAAATGCTTTATCCCATTCATGAGTTTCCTTAAATTATCTAAGGCATGACCACAGTTATTCTCATATATGTGTATACATATATATATATATATATATATATATATATATATATATATATATCGGTTTACCTCTAAAATGTCGCAACACACTTGTGTGACTCTGTCCTTCACCGACTCAAAATGTCAGAAACTGCACTGTGGAATCTTCAAAACAATGAATCTGCTACCCAAAAGAATGTCGACACTCCTGGAATGTTGACTTTGCTCAAAACACCTGCACTTCCAGATGTCTCCTACGACCATTATGTAGGGGGGCAAGCCCCTCTGTGCCCCCCAACCCCCCTGCTAATTTTATATATATATATATATATATATATATATATATATATATATATATATATATATATATATATATATCTATATTAACTTCAAGATCACACTACAGTGAGGGAAGGGGTACATGTCCCGATCCACACTGTAGTACAATCTCCACTCAAAATGCCAAACTCACAAAAGAGAGAATGCACACTAGCATTTGCTCTTTTATGAGTTTGGCATTTTTTAGTTCGCTAACGCAAATTGTTGAAAACAGCCTTTCGCACATCTGACCATCGCAGATGTGCACCTCGACATTTTAGAGGTAAGCCACATATATCATTAGTGACCATGAGATATGTAAGGCCAATCTCTAACCAAATGGGATAGGTTAATTCAAGCACAAAAAGGGATATTGTCAAGGCTTAAAATGGCCCTCAAGGGCCGCTAGCCTAGTACTTAACTGTGAATCTATAATATAATATCAGCAGTCAGTCATGCATTGTGCTCCTATTTGTAGGCATGTCTTTTTGTACTTCTTAAGGGTATTTCTTTGTGACAAACCTAAATTTAAAAAATTTACATACAAAACTTACCACTGTTCATACGAGCAGTGTATTACTTGATGTTTGCTAAATCATGTCCTCAGATACAAGGACAAACACAGCTAAAATATTAGAGATGAATGCAATGTCTGCATCTTGTAGGTTATTGTAGTGAATGATAACCCAACTTCTGTGCTTCAATAAATTCTTTTTAGTTATTGTAAAACAGTGTAGTACAGGGATTGAACAATTCTACTTTTGTGTAGTATATAGCTCTGCTCATTTGCCTAAATTTAAAGATTTTCTAAATCCATCAGTTTGCTATAAAATGTACCTCTCTTTTTATATTTCTTACCTTCTGTGGTTGTATAGTTATTCACTTAGGTATTGACATGGAGTTACTAGTGCTCAAACAACAAAACATCAGCACTACTGAACACTAATAACTGCACCAGAACCCCATGAGAGGAACGGAAGTTAATATACATTTATTGGTGCTAATACTCCATTCCCTTGTATCAAAAATCAAGAAAACAACTTGTAAAAGTAGCTTAAATCTGAGAGGCAAGTGATCTGTAATGGTAATGGTTGTACATTTGCTGGGCATATTAAAATTAAGAATTCAAAGTGTGTTTCTTTGCTACTGGTTATATGTACATACCAATAGAGGAATAGAATTTTGCAGAAAGCAGTTGAGCTTTTAGATTTGCCATCATTCTACTGTAGCAGTCTGTTTCTGGGTCAGAGAAAACTCAAGACGGTTACTTAAAAGTTCCATTGCAGTAAAAAACTCACTTTTTCTGAGCAACAATTCTAGCTCTGTGTTATTACTGGCACTGGGTTGAAACCTACTCAAGCCTTCATTAGTGATAGTATCTTTAGGCATAGGATGCTGTCGCTGCCAAGGATGTCAATAGCTGTGAACCCACTGCCGTTGCTAATACAAAACTAGAATTTATATGGCTCAGGTTGCAGTTAAAGGATGAGGTCATGAATTTTGAACATTCTGCTATTGAAGTAGAAATAGAGTTTTATTTTGTAGCACATTACTGTATTTGATGAGGACATGAGAACTTTCAAACATGTTGGAAAAGTTAATTTTCAACTCCTAATCCTGGGAGATGTTGAAATATAGGATGGTTGGTGAAGCAATTATATGTTGCTGATAAGCTCATACTTGTATTATAAGATGAACATATTCTTAACTTTGGACTCAAGAAATGGTGGTGGGTTAGTAGAAAGGTTTGGACAATATTTGACAGGCTAACCATATGATCTCAGGTGTTACAAATATTCTAAGTTCCTAGCTGTTTGGTATCTAGAACACCACAATAATAGATGTTTGGTGTATGGATAGGCAAGTGACAGAATGGGCATTTATATTTTTGACAGAGTGAACAGAAACTGGTAAAGGTCTGGAACCTGACTAGGAAAAGCAGCTGTAGAGAAGGATGCTATAGTAAAGAGATGAGATATACTGAGATGAGGGGAAGAAATTAAATACAAATTTATTACTGCATTTACCTGCATGATAAGTCAGTTAAATAGTTTTAATGGGCAATATTACATGTTGGAAATGACTGTGCACAGGATTGGCTGCTAAACAGAGCTGCTTGGATTATACAAATGGTGAAGACAAATGTCAAAAATTCCATTTAATTGTAAGCTTACATTTTGCAGTTGTGACCTGTTTGCGTTTAGTAATAGTCCCAAAATCATTACACAGGAAGTTTAATGTTGAAGTGGTTAAACAAAGGTAGTTAATTTTGTACTAGTTTTTGTGATGTGGAGTTAAAAGTTCAGGGATTGGTCAAACCAGATCCCAAGGTATTTGGCAGAGGTGGTAGTATCAAGAGGTGTATTGTTGAAAACTACTATTTGTACTTAATTTGGAATACTGGTCAACTTCTGTCTAGTCATAAAAAGCAGAGATTTGACTTTGGAAGCATTTGCTTTTAATCTAGGTGAAAGTGTGGAGTTATTTTTTAAGTTGTATTTGAGTGTTTGAGATGGAGGAACCTAATCTGAGTATGACAATTTTACCAGCACATTATAAAAGTGGTAGGTGGTAGAGGTCATTGGGGAGTTTTTTTACTAAGATTTAAAATAGAAGTGTGGTTAAAATGGACTACTCCCCCACCTTGAGGACATTCTATAACCATAGGGAAGTGAGGAGATTTGGGGAGATAGATGAACAAATCTTAATTCTGAAATGACAGTTGGAGAGAAAGTCTTGAAGCCAGAGGGAGGAGCATCGAGGGGAACCATGCAGTTTAGTAGAAGAGAATGCTCCACTAAGTCAATGATGTTGATAAAGTCAATGGATATGACCCCAGTAAGATTATCTTTGTCCATACCGGATAAGATTTCATCAGTTAGTGACCAGAGTGCATCCATTCTGCTCTGGCCAGACCAAAAGCCCTGTTTTTAAAATGCAGAAGACTGTGTTGTTTGATGTTCCCTGCAAACAGGATGTAGAAAATTTTTTCAAGAATTTTCTGTAGTATTTGTATGATTGAGACAGGGTGAACGTGAGAGGTGTGGGCTATTTTGGGTATTATAGGTATGAATTTTTTGATTAATGTTTTTTTCCTTATGGAAGGCATAATGTTTGTAGTGAGACAAAGGTTTTATATATGTATGGAGCTACTCACATTAGTTGAGTAATCCATACTCCAGCCTCTTACACACTTGAGCACAAAAGGTCAACATACTGAATGCCAAAATACTCAACAGTAAAGTAAAAAAATGCAACACAGTTAAGGCTCTTATGCATAGCACAAGCATAAAACGATCATTCAAAGTGGAAAGGGATGATGATAATACAGGGGAGAAGCTCAAGATAAAGGAGAGAATGGGATTTTGGATGCAAACCCTTAAGGAGAATGCCAATAATCATGCAGAATATTATATTCATAAAGTAGCAGAAAGTATTTTAAGAATTAAGTGAGCACGGGAATGGAGATAGGAGATTTTGCCGATAGAGATGACTGCAATTAGGGATACAGACATTAGGCAAGAGGGGGCTGGAATTTATTGCACAAAACTGGCAAAAGATCTAAGGTATTGGGAACAAATAACTAGAAAGGGAAAGGTAATAGAATGGGAAGACGCCAAGTATTTATATGGACTGCAAGTTAGAGATTGCCTTCCCTACCAAAGATTGATGCTAGAGTATAGGCAAAGAGAAAGAAATAGGAGGTACTAAATGAAAGAATAGCAATAGTAGAGTTTTTAATAGAATCTAGAACAGAAGCTGCAGTTAAAAAGGAATAATTAGTAGAGCATATAAAATATTGCATGACAACTATAAGATTCAATCAGAGAGCGTAGAAAGGATTGTGAAGGGAGACTGGATAAGCAATTCAGAAAGAGACAATGGAGGATATATGTATATCTTCGAAATATGCAACAAAGTCTAGAAGATTTAGGACCTTTGCTTGGAAGTGTTTATAGGTATTTTTATACTCCCAAGTAGACTCCAAAGAAGTTTTCCCCAGGTAGACTTCAAATGTTGGAGGTGTGATAGGGAATAAAGAGGTAACTGGGAACATATTTTCTGGGAGTGTAATGAGTTGGCAGACTTTAAAGATTCCCTGAGGACTGCTTTGTCACAGATGGTGGGTGAGCAAGTTGATGTAACTAGGGAGATGATCTTTTTGAGCTATGATACAGAACTGGAATTGCCTAGACATACTAATGCTGTGCTGCGTCAATTATGGTGGCTGCTAAAAAAGCAATTACTAGAAATGGAAATCAAAGTCTAAACCAACTTTACTAGAAGTAGTGAATATACTAACACAGATAAAGCAACTGGAATGGGGATCTTGGTAAAAGGGAAGGAACAAACTACATAGGAAAAATGGGAATTGTGGGAACATCATATGCAGAGCAGGAACAAGGCTTAAAAAAGGCATGATTTGAATGAGCTATGTAATAATTGACTAAGACTGGATATATTATACGTGATGTATAATGTTTGCAATAATGTTTAATCTTTAGAATATATATATATATATATATATATATATATATATATATGTGTGTGTGTGTGTGTGTGTGTGTGTGTGTGTGTGTGTGTGTGTGTTTGTGTGTGCGTATATATGTTTATATAGCAAAAGCAAAAATCAGCTGAAGGAAGGAAGAAGTCAGATTCTCAAGGCTATAAGAGACCAAGAGAGAGAAAGTGTATAAAAACAGTGAAAGGCAGGTGTGTAGAACCTAGCCTGGAGATGTGCAGGAGCATAGCCAATGATTAGAGAGATATTCTTTTAAAAACCATTTGAAATTATGTGTAGTAGGGGTGGATAAAATGTGCTGTGGAAGAGAATTCCAGGATTTGGCTATTTTATGGGAGTATAAGGAGTCTCCATGATAGTTATGGACTTTAATTACTTTAAGCAATAATTTATTAGCTGACCTGTGTGAACTGAGGTTAGTATAGGGTTGGACAAAGTCTTTGACTTTTAGTAGCCCTAGGTTAGGGCAGAAATGTTTTCTTTTTGTGAAGTGGAAACTGGTTTTGGGTTTAAAGTAAGAAAGAATATCATTTTAAGCTTTTCGACAGATAGCTGCCAGGACAGACTGTTGTGTGAGTAAGCCTGATTTTCCTTATCACACACATTCTGTTTCTGCTGCATTTACAGCAGTTCTTGAGCTGTATATCCCTTATTTTAATTACATTTCAACACTGATCCTACTTGTAGCTCTTTTGCTCTTTGTAATAACCACTGCAAGCTCAAGCTGTGAAGTCCTTTCCCTTAGAATAATTAATCCTGCTATGTGAACTCAATTCTATCCTTAGTATCACAGGACAGTTTCTTCCTCACTATCCCCCACAAAACAAATAACACTAATACAAGCTTTACCCTCAAAACAGTTTCCACCACTTCAATCAAAAGCATGCTCTCTAAACTAAAAACCTCATCAACAGCAGCCAACCTACTCTCCAGCTATTTCTTGAAACTCACAGCAGATGCTATTGCTATCCCAATCTCCGCTCTCATAAACAGATCAATTGTTGAAAACTATGTGCCCAAACTCTGGAAAATATCCTATGTTGCACCCATACATAAAGGCGGGACCTCCAGTGAACTTAATAACTATAGACCCATTGCTTTATTCTCCCCCCTGGCCAAAAGCCTAGAAAAATGCATCCATACCCAGGTGCTAAAATATCTCCTAGACAGCAATATTTTGTCACCTACACAGCATGGTTTCAGACCTGCCCATAGTACCACTACAGCTCTCCTCTGCTTCACAGACACAGTAAACCGTCTCAAAAACAAAGGCCTGCAGGTGTCAACTCTTTTTTTGGATATGTTCAAAGCATTTGACACAGTCTCGCACCAAATCCTGCTAAACAAACTAAACCAATATCACCTATCAAATTCCACTCTTACCTGGTTCCAAAACTACTTAACTGACAGGTACCAAGCTGAGAAATGGGAAAATTCTCTCTCTCCTAAGCTGCCCAAAACTATAGGAGTCCCACAGGGTTCTTTCTTAGGACCACTACTATTCACAGTCTTCACGAATGACCTCCATATCACCACACAGCATGCATCTATCATTCAGTATGCAGATGACACTACCTTAATCTGTGCTGCACAAAACATTCCCACCCTCCTGCAAACAACTCAACTAGCATTCTCTGACGTTGAAAACTACCTTTCCAAAGCCCAAATTATCCTCAATCCAATGAAAACTCAGCTTATGATTATAACCAGTTCTAACAAAAACACTGATAACAGTCAGTTCACTATCTACTCCACAAATGCTCCTCCAATCACTCCAGTGGCACAGGCTAAGCTATTGGGAATAACCATAGACTCCCACCTAAAATTTGATAGTCATCTCAACTTAACTATTAAAAAAGTACATGCCAAACTGGGATCACTCTACCGTATCAAACCATTTCTTACCAACGACACAAGATCAGACATTGCTCGCTCCCAGCTTCTATTCACCCTACTATATGCATCTCCCATTCTGACTAATCTCAACAAAATTGAACTAAGCAAAATGGAAGCATGCTATAACAGAATTGCCTGCTTTGCTGCAAATTGCTCATATAGAACTCATCACTGTACTGCTTTGAGACAGCTCCACTGGCTTGAACTGCCCAACCTACTAACCTACAATCAGCTCTGCCTTTGTCATTCAATCTATTACCTCCCCAATAAGTGTCCTGCCCTCAAAAACCTAGTACAACATCACTCAGCCAAAAGGCCTCTTAGATCATCAAGCAAACTACTACTAGAAGTCACCAACAGCTACAATAGCTTTGGAGATGCACTATATAGTAGTTCAGTGGCTAAAAATGGAACTCTGTCCCCACTAGCATTCAAAACACATCGTTCAAAGCCTCCTTTAAAGATCTCATCAGGCAACATCTCAAGCAAAGTTGGCAGTGCCATGATTGCTCCCCAGGCTAGTGAAAGCGGATAAAGTACACATACTAAACCTAGAACACTTGATGATAGTTGTCAATCTTACTCACAAACACTGGATAATCTACAAAGTATGTAGTGTACCTGTGTACTATGTATGTATTCTACCTATGTTCCAAATTTCAGCTGTACACCACAAATCTATTAATTATCTTTATTTTTAAATAAATAGTTTTTTGTTTGTTCTCTCCACTGTAACTGTTGATGTGCTGCATACCACTGTAAAAACATGTCTTTTGTAATTTGTGTGTATACTGATCATGTCTAAATAACTAACTGTATCTGTAATTTTTCTATGTGGAGCTTTTCTCCCCGGGCCTCTGCTGAAAAAGGGCCTTTTCGGCTCAGTCAGACACCCCCGGTTAACAAATGTAAAATAATTTAAAAAAAATAATATCATCTTCATGCCTATTAATGCATGCTGCAGTATCCAAAGCTTTAACCTTTTTTGTGCTACGTTTAAAATATTAATTTACTAGTGATGCCTGATATTCCTTACAATGTATCTGAAAACAGGTAAACTGGAATACGGACAAGCAGCTTAAAATATTAAGTAACACTGAAATGACATGTTGAATAGGGAGTGATGCGATTATGCTCAGATAATGGTGAAAATAAGGCTTGTTAAGCAGCTTTCTGACATAGAAAGGTGTGCACAACAAGATTTTGTTAAGTATACCTCACTGCTAACCTCATGTCTCATGCTAGAAAATGAACAAGAGTCAACGACCATCAGAGAAGAGTCGCATGAACTGCAAAGAGCTTTAAAACATATTCAAATACTTCCTTCAAACTTTTTGTTTGTTATTAATTTGAACGAATGAAGTGTTTCTGTATATTTTAAAGTTATGACTCCTCTCTGCCTCTATTCTTCAGTGGCAACTGCCTGCATGGGAGTGATAATTGAGTTACATTGGTAAATGTGTTATAGCTTCTGAAGCTGTAACTCTCAAGTTAAATTTCTTGATATCAGTGTCTCAAGCACATAATAAGATAGTTACAACTGGAGATGTAATCATAATCATCTGTGTCTAAGATGGTTTTAACATAGTGACATAACATTAACTGAGTCAATTAATATATAATAAAAATACAGACAGCAGAGTATAATTATTTTATCTAAATTTTAAGTAGCCTCTTTACACTTTAACTACAAGTCTAAATTGTCCAGAGCCAGCAGAAAATATTCACAGAAAACATACTGCCTCAGCCTTTTTAAGGAAAACAAAAGAAAAAAATCTTATGAGAAATGTAATTACAGCTAGAGGCAAAACTCTCAGCAGGAACAACACTGGTGAGCCTAATGCTAATCAACACTTACTTATGTAGAAACTGTTGAAAGGATCCTCGAAAGCACATAGCTATCATGTTAGAACCTTAAACTCCAATCACACAGAGTGCACTGGACAACAACATGCAACAGGTTAACCCAGGGATAAACACAGTCACAGTCATAAGAAAAAGAAAGTATTTCCAAGTAAAAAAAATGGGGTCTGTCATAACACCAAAACAAACTAGGTTTGTAATCTGTGCATGTGCACTGAACTTGGTAAGCAGTAAGATGCCTCGGGATAGGGCCAGCTTATGTGTTTGTCCACTAAATATATGTAGAAAAGGGTACAACAGTTTAGATAAGATCTATGTGTGTGACTTCAGAACTAAGTTAAGAAATTAGATGGACTTATAGCTGCTGATTAAACAATGGTCCTTAACTTGTTTTGAAATTGCTTTGATAACTGATAATGTCAACAGGAGAAGACACTTGATGAGATTTCATGGCATTAGAAATGGAACTAAACCCGCCTGACACTGCTGTTTTACTGCCTTAAATATCTGTACCTTAAGGTCATTGGGCACTGGGACCTTCCCTTTTGTAGTACCCCTAATACTTTGTGATACAGCCACTGGTGTAATGGGAGCAGAGAGGGAGAGCAGAAACCATCAGGTGCTGTCCACTTCAGGAGGTGACCTACAAAACCAGATAACAAATTATATCAGTTTTTCAAACAGAGCTGTTTTGATCATTAAGGTACTGTTTAAAAAGTGCACTTAAAGCCTTAAGGACTCATGCATAGCTTTTATCAGGGTAAACAATAATTGCAATAATATGAGAGTCTGTCCTCTGTTTTATTCTATATGCTAACACTTTTCCTAAGACATTAAGCCCAACTCAGAACTGCAAATCTGCTTGCTGGAAATGCAGGAAAGCTTTCTCAAGAAAGCACTTTCCTTGCACTTAACCTTGTTAGCTGTTTATTTCTATATTTAATGTGAACTGATGCTCAGAATGAGAGGTCAACTTCTTGCTTTGCAGCTTTAATGGCTGAGTTGAGTTTAGTTAGAGTAATTGACTGAGCTCCTGCTTTATAGTAGGCTGTGATTTCAAACCAGAGTGCTTCACAACAAACTTGTGGTGGCACACAACAGGAGGATTTAGGTGTATAAAATCATTGATGTTGTTTTGAATGAAGCATAGTGCATCATTGTCCTGAAATATGATTGGATCTACTCTCAGGATTTTGGGAGCAATGAATAGTGTTGGGGCAAGCAAATGTTATAAACACTCTGTTCCACGAAAGAATGAAGACTTTCAATGTTTTGTACATCTCTGACAAATTCTTTGGAACTTAACCACCAGCTGACCCTAATAAATCATCTTTAACAGTTTTTTTAATCTAACCACTAATTAATTCTGCCACAGTTCTGTGGCACTGGACATATAAAAGTATTGCCTACACAGGGGTTTCAAACTCAAATGACTATGGGGGCTGTTTGAGGACTAGCATACTCAGTGAAGGGCCATAGTCATCAAAACTGAAAACAAAGTCAGTCGGGCCAACTAGAAACATGTAGTAAGTTTCCTCACCTAGAACTGTGCTGATTTGAGGGTTACTTGAGGCTTGAGGGGCATGAGTGTGAGATCACTGGTATATATCATCTATATGAACCTGAATAGGAATGGTGTTCCAGAGTTTAGAGATATAGTCAGAGTATGCTGAGTCGCTGGCTGAGTTGTTTAACTTATTTATGATAAGATATTTTTTTTCTCTTGAATGTAGGTCCCTACTAGGAGAGAAGGGTTGTAAGTTATCTTTTAGTGCTGTGCATATTTCTGTAGAATGAATAAAGTTATATGCAGTAATTAATTGTGTGTAAGTTAACTAGGGTAGTTTAACTCTTTTACTACAATTTCTTCCTTCTCTAATTTCCTTTAGTGCCTGTACATCGTGACTATATAGTGGGTCCAGTTTTTCCTCTCCCCATGCTTGAGAGCACGGACACTCCAAAATATAAACTTTAGAAAACTTTTGTACTTCTAGTTGATCACCTACACAGCCTCTTTGCTTCTATCCAGGTGCTTATAATGGCTATTTTCAGCTAAACTCCACTGAATTTTGTCTTTCAATCCTTTCAGTAGCATTAGTTACTGCTTTGTTAGCAAACAGGTACTTGTAGTGCCTTTTGGTTGAGCTCTGCATCGGTACTGACAACTGCACTGTATTTCCCCTCCCCATGACTACCAAGTTATTCTTACCTTTTTTCTCTCTTCTCCTGCCATAGTGTTTAAACTAGGCTGCATATAAAAATGTAACCCCCCTACTCTTATTGTTAGTTACACTCCTCCTTCCTTGTTAAAAGTCCATCTAGTACAGTATCTCCTTAGTCTAAATTCTCCTAATTTCTGCCTCCTTCTTTTGACTTTTGTATTTCTCCTAATTTCTGCCTGTTGTCTGCATGTCCTCCCCGCGGTCGAGTGGCCTCCAAAAGACATGCGTGAATGGGTGTGCCTTCACTGAAGGTTGGGAGTTGGGCTGGCAACTTGGCACCATAAAAATCGACTGCCAATCACTAGCGGACTGGAGTTCCGCTGTGGCGACCCCTAACCAGGAAAAGCCGAAAAGACAAACAACAAACCTTTTGACTATAGAACTCACTCATACTTTATTTACCTATCCTACTGATCCCAGGTATCTGATTGTTTCTGAAGACTTTTTTATTAATTGCATGCATTCCCTGGTCTAGGTCAGCCCACTCCGTTTGCCCTAGCTACTCTTGCGCTCACTCCACTCCCCTACTCTACTCCCATTCCCACCCACCCCTGCAACATCTAGACTTGTACCCAAGCCTCATTACATAACCATACCCCTTCCTCACACTCCAACCTATCACCTTGCTACCCCCACTTTAACACTTTGACATTACAACTCCTCCTCCTCCCCTACAAACTTAATACTTCCTTTCCTATTTTGCACTGATCCCACATTTTCAACTGCACTATCCAATTCTCTTCTGATAGTAGATAGCCATTCAGTAATCATATTCCTCCCGTACCTTCTAGCTCCACTGTTCTTCTTCCTCTCTAGCTATCATTGTAACTTAAACCATGTTCAACCAACTCCCTTCAGCACCTGCCTACCTACTATAAATAACAATAATCATTTCTACACTATCTCATCCTCACTGTTCCATTTCTCCTGCATCTACCTTCTCAAACTCTACATCCTTTCCACTACGTCTACTTCTCCAAAACTGAAACTTAAACCTTCCACTTATGATCTCCACACTCCTCAACCAATTCTCTTCTACATTTCTTTACTCCTCTCTGGTGACATTTATCCAAGCCCAGGCCTACCCTCCCCTACCACTCTCACCCTCTCTGCTAATACAACCCCTGCATCCCCTCTGCTGTCACCAAACATTCTATCCCCTCCCTCACGACAACTAACCATCCTCTCATTAAACACACAAAGCTTAGTCAATACAATTACCATCTTTTACTCCTGGATAGTCTCTAACAAACCCGAAATCCTAGCCCTATCTGAAATGTGGCTTAAGCATTTCAGATGCTGAAAGCTTACCTCCTGGATTTAATATGTACTGACTAGATAGAATTTAAAAAAAAGGTGGCGGTGCCACCATATTCTATTCTGAACAGCTTAGTCTCTCCCCACTTACTGTTTCCATCTCAAACTTTCCAACTGCTGAGCTTCTCATTACTAAACTGTCACTTAAATACCCACAAAAAAATTGCTATTGCATCCATCTACATCCCATGAAATAAAAACATCCCAATCCTTGAACAAATACTTTCTTGGTTATCACCATATGCCACCATATTCTATTCTGAACAGCTTAGTCTCTCCCCACTTACTGTTTCCATCTCAAACTTTCCAACTGCTGAGCTTCTCATTACTAAACTGTCACTTAAATACCCACAAAAAAATTGCTATTGCATCCATCTACATCCCATGAAATAAAAACATCCCAATCCTTGAACAAATACTTTCTTGGTTATCACAAAATATTGCCTATGAAACTTTAATCCTTGCAGATGTTAACATAGATCAGAATGACCTAAATATTCACTCCCCCCAACACAGCATCAATCTCCATGGCTTTTCCCAACTGATCACCACCCCCACCTACCTACATAAAACATACCCAAGTCCACTCTAGATTGGATCCTCACTAACAAACTTCATATGTACCATAATCCATGTACCCCTTCCAGCACTATAAGCGACCACCTGTTAACTTGCATCTATCGATACTCCCTTCAACTACAGAGTCCTCACCTCTACAAAGACTGTAGAAAACTCACCAACTTTAACCCAGATACTCCGAATAATTATCTTTCTTCTATCAACTGGTCTTTCCTGCACTCTCTGCCCATTAATAAAGCTGATGAAGCTGTACTTAAATTTAACCACATCTTTCTTGACATCCTGAACTCCCTAGCTCCCTTAAGGAAAATCAAGCTCAAATCCAACTATGCCCCCTGGCTCACTAGAAATACTCTCTATCTTATGGGAAAAAGAGATAAGGCTTGGAAACTCTGGCTAAAATTAAAATTACCCTCACAATTACAAGACTACAGAGAACTTAGGAACCTCATAAAAAAAAAACATCCATCACAATAAGAAAAACTACTACATCCAACCTCAAACTAACCACTACACCAACTCTAAAAGACTTTGGAGTACTATTAACAAAATTCTCCATCCTGGTACCCCCACAATCTTCAACCCCTTCCCTAACAACACCCCAACAGATACTGTAATACTCCTTAACAAATACTTCATAGAGACTATTGCCAAGCCCATTCCTAATAACTCCTCTTCTACTATAGATACCTGTAACACAAACCACTCTACCCCTCTCATTCAGACTGCCAATGCCAACACTTTCTCATTCAAACCTGTCTCTATTTCCTATATCAGAAAACTACTCCTGAAACTTAAATACTGCTTTCCCTCTGCTGACAACATTCCTCCTCATTTCCTTAAAATAGCTGCTGATGCTACTGCTTTTCCTGTTTCTATTTTAATTAAAAGATCTATTCAATAATCCATAGTTCCTGACCTCTGGAAATCTTTCTACACTATACCTCTACACAAGGGTGGTAATTCAACTGAATCTAGCAACTTCAGACCCATTGCTATCCTGTCTCCTCTGTTTAAAATCCTTGAAAATGTATCCACTCTCAACTAATTACATATCTTATCTAAGAAAATCTCCCACTCCTACACAACATGGGTTTCACCCTAAACACAGCACCTCCACTGCCCTTATTTCCTTCTATGAAACTGTTGCTTTTGCCGGAGACAACAACAAACTTGTATCTTGCCTGTTCCTCACTCTATCTAAAGCCTTCAACACTGTTTCTCACTCTCTACTCCTCTCCAAACTATCCCATCTCAACCTCTCTCATACTGCCCTCAACTGGTTCTCCAGCTACCTCTTTAACAGACAACAATCAGTTAGATGGCTCAACTCTTGCTCCCCTTTCCTCTCTACCCAAACTGGGGTACCCCAAGGCTCCATCCTTGGCCCTCTGCTATTCAACATATTTACCAATAACCTCCATACTTCTTGTGGTCACTCCTCTATCATCCAATATGCAGATGACTCCACATTGCTATATGTCTCTGAAAACTTGTCAGCCCTGTTAACTACTACACAAAACCCCTTTCCTTCTGTAGAAAGGTGGCTCGATGACAATCAGCTCATTCTAAATCCCAGTAAAACAAAGCTCCTCCTTTTTCTGCCTGACTTCTTCTCCCACTGTAAATCTACCTTTCCAATCTATTCTCTCAACAATACTATTATAAAAGTTGAAACCTAAACTAAACTCCTCTGCGCCATTATTGATGACCAACTAAAATTTGACCTACATGTCCAACAAAGCATCAAATAACCCACCAAAAATTAGGCCCACTTTACAGAAATAAAAAATACCTTAGTGCAGAATCTAAATGTGCCCTTGCTCAAACTTTCGTATTACCCACCCTACTCTATGCCTCCCCTATCCTGACTAACCTACAATCTTCCCTTATTCACAAACTCAAATCAACATGCATAAAGTTGCTAGATTTTCTGTAAATCATCCCTACTCGTCCCACCACCGACTGCCCCTAGAGAAACTTCACTGGCTTGAAGTCTCACATCAACTTACTCTCACTCAACTCCAAACTGCTTACTCCCTTCTCAGTAACCCCACTACCTGCCCATCACTTTACAAGCTTCTGTCCTATTACACCCCCAATTGTCCTCTTTGTAGTTCTGACCAACTCTTACTTCTGACCTATAAACCCTGTAAAATTATAGGCAAAAACCTTTATAAACACTCTGTCTCTCATAGCTGGAACAAACTCGCATTACATATCAGAAGTATAACTCATGCCAACAACTTTAAAAAGACACTAAAAGATCACCTGCTTAACTCCAAGATCTGTCACTGCAATCACCCCACTTAACATCCCGTATACCTCTGTCTATTATAATTCTACAACCTCTACTTAGGAAGTGTCTTGGCATTACTTCTAATTCTTGTAAATATTAGAACATGTTAGCTTTTCAGCACTGTGACTAACCTGTTTGTATGTTGATATTTTTAGTATGTACACTTTCTTATATGACAACTGTAATTTGTTCTGTAGACCGGCATTCCAGTTTGTACTCGTATTTTATCGTATGCATAATGTTTCTTTTACTTTTTATTGCTGTAGAAGTTATTGGAGCTTTTCTCCTCGGGTCTCCACTGAAAATTTTTTTTGTAACTCAGCTGGACCAACCTGGTTAACAAATGTGAAATAAATAAGTCAAAAAATAAATAAAAGCCAGTTTTGTTGTTTTAGGGCCTCACAATAATGTGGTCTATATGTATGTTTGGAAGCAAATGTATATACTTTGTTGTAGCAGGAGGAGAGTTTGGCTTTCCGTGTGACATTTAAGTTTATGAGGATAATGAAAACATAGAAGTAATAGAAGTAAGTTGGCTGAGGCTAATGTTTTCCTTGCATAGTCAGTAAGTATTGTTTGGCGCTATAGAGGGATCAGAGTTTCATATTTGTCTTTTTTAAGATTTATAGTGTATGATGGTCAAATATGTGTGGGTTACTGCCTCAAGTTTAGTGTTAGTGAATAAAATTATATTAAAATATTGTTGATAATTTCTTTTTGATAGAATTATTATTTAGGAGTGAAGAACATCAGCCTTTTTTTCTTGGGATTAAGAAGTAAGTTAGAAGTTTTTGGCCAAGATTCTACTACAGAAAACAAGTTATGGGTGATTTTTTGGAGTTTGACTATGAATGGGGTTGCACATATAAGAGTGGAATCATCAGAGCATTGAATTATACTAGCATGCTGGGTGACACATATGTAGTTTGTTTACAAAACTGTTGAAAAGAAGGAATCCTAATATAGAACCTTGTGGGACACCAGTGGTAACTGGTTGAAAGAATGAGGGGGTCTGTTGCCATTTAATTGCTTGTTTCCTGTTACATAACTATTATTATTGTTAATGAGGGCAGATACTGTTGTAAAAAGGAGTTGAACTGTGTGCAGTTGAGTCGGTTGAGATCATAGTTGATGGGGAGGGTGTGGTAGTTTGTCCATGATATAATAATTTCTTTGTAGATGACCAGAATAGTTTTTAATTTTTTTGATGCTTGGATTGTAGGCTGGTATAATGCATTTTTGTCTAGTCTGATGTGTTGTTTTTTGCATTGAATAAATATACACTACTGATAACAATGTATAACTAGAAAACTTTGAACCAAAAAAAGATCCAGTTGTATATTCAATATCATATTAACAAATATAGACTCCCTTTGTACCTCTGCTTAAATCAGACATTCTGTCATTGATTCTGACCATTAAGCCACAATGCTTCAAATTAATAATAAATGAGCAAAATAATGCATATTTTTAGATTTCTTGAATGGGGTTTATAATACAAGGGGCCAGATTCTAGAAGAGTTGCTCTTAGTGTAAGTCTACTCTGATTCCAAAATACTTGCTGTTAGTGTAAATGATTACTTTGATGTAAGCCTTATGTATAAACAGGCTTAATCCGAAGGCCATATTATGAAAAATCTGCTCTGAGCCTGCTTTCAGTGTAAGAGGTCACTTACACCAAGAGCAAGACTTTTGGAATAGGTAAGTAATCAAATTATAGAAGCAAAAATGACAAACATCTTAACCAACAAAACAATGAAGGAGATGACAACAGAGTTTTGTAAAATTGTTAACCTTGTATTAAAACTTCCCCATACAGCAGAAAGTCAAACAATGCTGTGTGGTAGAAAATTATTAAACTGATAGTGAAAAGCTATCTCTTGGAGCCTTCCTTCAGAAATAAATATTAACTGAACAAAATAAAAAAGTCAATAATATCATTAAAGAAGGAATCAATGGCACTTATTTGTGTAGTAAATGGGAACTCATGTGGGCTGTCTAGACCTCTATTTGGAAATTCAAAGGAATTGACGAGTGCACCTTCCTGAGAGTAATCATAAAACAGTCTTTAATATTATCTCAGACAGAATATGTAAAAGCTTTAAAAGCCTCAAAGGCTTACAGGCTATGTATGTTAACTCAAAATCTATTGCACCCTATGCCTCAGAAGATATTATATCAACTTCCGTAGTCAAAATTAAAAGAGCTTAACCTGTGGGTCCATAAAATATTCCTAGAATTTTTCTACACAAACGCAAGAATAATCTAGTATCTTCTAACAGGTTGCAATCTTGATCTGGAGTGATAAACTCCAGTAGCTCCTATACTTAAATGAAGATCCCTTCAGACCCTAATAATTGTAGACAAATAAGCCTAGCATGTACATTATGCAAAGTCATTGAAATCAACAGTGAAACTAATACAAATAATTTTTACTGCAACAAAGACAAACTGGAAACCTACTAGTCATTGACCTGGACTAGAATACTTACTTTGTTCAATTTACGAAAGTCCGTTCCTGAGGTGGGTAAGCACTGGATAATAAATTTGTCTCCACAGTATGTTATATTGATGTGTTGTTAAAAACCTAAGTCCCTAGTTCTGATGTTCATGGAACAATTTGACTTGAAATAATACACAAGGTCAAGGAGGATGGGGCACAAAATGCAAGTCATCGATCACCCTGCAAGAACCACTAAGACATTTGGTAAAAGTATATTTCTTCAAGCCTTTCTTGGTAGATCTGGTCCTTTAGGCCAACAACAATCTTGGTTAGGAGGCTCTGGTGGCTTTCCACTTCTTTAATATGTCTAGAAAGATACATCCCACTCAATAAGTGGTCTAATTAGGGCTACATACAGAGGGATGATAACTTCTTTTGACCTTTGTGATATGCCTTTAGATTTTAGTTGTGCTAAATAGAAGTATTTTCTAACTACTGTTGTTACATAGTTGTTGGAGTGGGAATTATAAATCCAGGTTCTAAGATTCCTGACTATATTATCATTTCAGAGTGGGCTGCTGGCTATACTGTACATTGAAGGAGAAAGTTGTTTACCAAATATAAGTCTATTACACGTTTTCACATTTAAGTTTAACCCTTTGTATATACAGCACTTGTTTCTGCTGTAATGAATAGGTATCAGGGGGAGATTCAACAGTAATGCCCAGTTTTTAGTATTTTGTAAGAATAGTTAACCAAAGGTCATTGTCTGGCTATTGGCGAAGTAGATGCCAAAAAAGGAGGGGTTCCAGTACTGAGCCCTGGGTCACCCACTAATTATCTTCTTACCTTCTGCGGAGGCATTTGCCAGCTTAACTGTTTGCATTCCATCTGTCAGCCACGTGGCTATTTACCTCGCTATATTTGGTTTTATTTTTAAGGCATTTAGCTTATTAACAAGGCCAGCATGGGAGATAGCATTGAATGCTTTGACCAGATACCAGTAAGCTGTGTGAGCAGAATGACTGCTGTCTAC